>NW_015374236.1:971244-1031197 GCF_001272555.1 Dufourea novaeangliae | reverse complement strand
TACACGACGACCTCTGGCATTGTTAGGAAAACGTTCTACAACTGCAAGAAGGTGAAGCAGATCCTGAGGACGCATATGGTCAAGTACGACGAGTTGGATCTGTTCGGCGACGCGGAACTTCAGGCAGAATTGAGGGATCGTTTGGGGCTGAGCACGATACAATTGCCGCAGCTTTTCATTGACGGACAACACATTGGGGTATGTGGACTTCCGACGATATTATTATTATTATTATACCGGATAAAAACATTTTCGATCGGACTGCTAATAACAGAGTAATCTCTACTGATCACGATTCGTGGTTCGCCCTGTGGATAAACAGGAATCCAGTGTAATAGCGTTACAGACAATTTTCCATAGAATCAATAGGTGAGTGTAAGAAGTGACGCTGAACCGTACCTACATAAACGAACAAGTTACACATCCTTCACGTCCAATTAATCCAGTCGACGATAACCATCGATGCTCGACGGAACCTCGTATCGGGCTGCAGCAAATTCACTTCCTTAATTAGCCTGAAAACTCCGTTCTTCGTTCCCCCGTAGATTACAGGAGTAACTCCAAGCAGGCACGTGTTCAGTTCTTCTCGATAAGGCCGCGGTTTTACAGTTATCACCCGTGAACACAGTTGAATAATGAAACGTGAGCATCTGTCGTTGATCGTCCCGCTAACTGCGTTCGACGTTCGTCAAACCGGCTAGTCTGCACGGAACCATTCTCGTTATCGATTTCTCATCTACGGAAAAATGTAGATTTCTGTAAAGAAAAAACAAATGAACCTAACCCTTACCTCACCTCCGTCATACCTCCGTTCATCTTTCACGACGCATTCTTACACGCGTCTCCACTCGAGCGGTCAGCTCAGGTGATTTCTCACAGTCGACACGCCGCGAACTTCTCGCAAGGCCGATGTCGTGTTACGCAATCGGGGCGGCTATTAAACGATCGAGAAAGTCGAGGAGGATGGCCAAGTAAGAAGGGACAGACCGCGAAATGTTAAAGACACGACTCGTTTTGAACGGGCCTGTAGCCGGAAATCTGCAACCGCGGTTACGTAATATCGTGTTTGTACGGGAGAGCCTTTTGTAGACGGTTCTTCATCGATCAAACGGATTTCAACGGGTTGTAACGATGTTTCCACTGCCAACGGCGTATGGACGTTCGACGGAGCGCGGGGCCGATTCGCAACGGTTTTCGCAATTCCAGATTTCTTTCGTGCCACGTCAGCCCCATGTCGCGAGTTGTATGTTTTTGCAACTCTGTGATTCTTTGGCTACTATGAATACCAAATGAACGTTCGATGGGTTTAGTATTTTCTTCGAGCTCTGCATTACTGAGAACGTGAATTTTATTGTCGAGAAACGTTCGAAGGCGGTGTTGGGCACAGTTTTATTCGATTAATACACAATGAAACGCAGACAATTTTTTCTACGTATTTTTCGAGGACAATTGTTAATTAAATTATTCCCATCGTTTCGGGAATGGATCGTGTGCTTCGTTGCGTTACTTCTTTTGGAAATTGAATTCTGGCACACTTTCCACGCGATAACAAAAGTAAAATCATAATGGAATTCTTTGCGGAGATGCAACGAGGCCGCCACGTGAATGTACGCGGTACAGTTAGGTTTTCGTTTTCGGTGTTGCGTTCACCGGAACAGATTACACTTTGCTGCGCGCCATTTGTCACACGGAGCATATGCGATAGTCATTTTGCTGATTATTATACAGCGGTCCCGTGCTGGTTCTCGGGTACGTTCACAACGATCCTCTTACTCGCTCCGTCGAGTGCACAAAGAAAGTTCTTCTGGCTGATTTTACGTTCCAATTTTCCTCGCTAAACACTCTGGTAATGCACACAACGAAAGATGCGAAAACGCTTTTAAACTGGATAAAGATTCGGAATGTATTTTTAAACAAATGAGCGCATACAACGAGGAACGAAAGTATTCAGACGGCAGAATACACAGTGTGCATTATCGTAGGGTACTCTGTGTAGTTTATATACCATGTTAATTGGATCTTTTCGTAAGTTCGTATGAATTTACCGCCTGTCTACTACTACACGCGAACCTTTTTCTATCTACTGCAATACTATGTGGAATTTTAACATAGTACACCTACAAGTAATCTGCGGGTCTGAATTCATTCTGTAGCTTATCACGTGGGCGTCTAAGTAAGAAGATCACAGTATCGGATGTCAAGCATGAATGAACATTTTTGAAACATCACATAATTATATCCAACATATTCACAAATAGAATTCTATCTACAACTCTATTGTATTCTGTCTAATTTTCAATAATGACTTCTGTAATCTCCACGGCGAATAACTTGACGGAATAACACCAGACAGTAAGATTGATGGAAAGAAGTCTTACGCAAACCCCGGAGAAAATTGTGCTGTTGTCCAAGTTTCGAAAAAGAAAATCGCGAACGGGGCACAACCGTGTAATGGGATTCGAAGTTGGCAGCCGTTACCTTGCCCCAATTAACGGGCCGCGTTAGGAACCGTCTAATTAATACATTCCGCGGAGCTGCTCGCCTCTCGGCGACCAATGTTGGTCAATGGTAATAAATGATAACGCAGGATGCTCGTTCCGCCCGTATACACTGTTCGCTACGGGCAGTAATGTTAAAATATTCATAAGAGGCCGGTTTGCATCGAGTCGCGCTCGCGATTCCATTCGCGATGGAATTCTTTCGTAATGGAAATGCGACACAATTACGCGAGTAGCGTTCAGCCGTGTGTATTCACTTTTTCTTTCTGTTTCTTTTTTCTTTGTCACTGAATACGATGTGGTTGTTGCCGGCGATTCGTCTTGCGGTCAAGGTTGCACATTTCCGCTACGTAGGTTACTCCAAATACTAACATTCTTTTGTTGTTACTTACAACAAGAATTGATACTTTCGCATAGCATATAATAGAAATGTGTACTAAATTTAGGAGTGTGCTGTACTCGTTTTAACGTCACGTAAAAGATGTTGAGATGTAGGAGGTTATCTAGTATTTCCAACATTGTTTAAATTCTCTGGGTTTGGTAGACAAACGTCTTAAGACCCACAGTTGTTATCTCCTCCACCAACCTCAGTTACTACACACCTACCTTTATCAAACGTTGATGCGTGGTGCATACGGAGTTTCGAATGACTTCACTAGCATCATGAGTGAAGAGACGCATTAAATTTGTTCACCACCAAGATGAACGAAGTAGGGTCCCTAAGCTTGTCCACCCATTTCCGTTACAGCCTGTACACAGATAAATCTCCTGAGCCTCGCTCAAAAGAACTACGTTTTCCCAAAATATGACACAACACACGAGTAAAAAATATTACACACTTTTACTCACTCTCCCGCGAAGAATCACCCTCATCATAGATCGTAATCCTGCTTCTGTAGCGACCTGTAGAAGCTGTTTAAATCCGATTACAGTAACCCGGTCGCAAAGTTCATCCAATCCAATCGCCGTCTCTCATTTCAGCCGGAGACCAGTTTTATTTCCTCCAACGCCAATAAAATCTATATCCCCGCCTTGTGCCCATTTCATACACCGCTTCTGTGTTCCCGAGGATTCAATAGCGATGGATCCTCCCGAATTAATTTCGCTTGCCGGACACGTACCGACGCCGGAGCTGTTGGAAAGTCGGCGCAGCGCCGCGTATTCAATCATCGCCGCCGCAATTGCCCAATTGCTCAGGACGTCGGGCGGCGTTAACGGCCAACGGATCCTCGTCTGGATCGCGGCCGACGATCGTCAACGGCGTAGATAACCGCGCGTAAAAGCGAAATGACAAACTGCTCCAAGGCCGGGGGTTGTTGGCGAGCTAGAGACAGAGAGAAAAAGGGAGAGAGAAAGGTGAGGCCGCTGCTTGCGTTACACGGCATTACGGCCCTGCTGTGGTTTCGCGCGAGCCAGAGAACCGCGCACTCTGGACTGCATTCCAGCTCGACCACGCCGCGCGCGCGATTTCCATGCATTCGATCGTCCTGTTATGGACACCAAGACCGCCTAAGTTTAACACACCGTTTAGATACTCGACACACACTACCCAGTGTTTGACGTTTCTTTCGTTCGTTTCGAGTTTTGCAAAATTTCGATTACACATCGATCAAACCTGTAGATATCCTGTGTACTCGGGTTCTGAATCATCCTGTACCCACGTACAAGGCATTGTAGCGCTGCAATTCGAGGTGCAATCGACGGTAGGGCAGGCAATTATTTTGTTTGTTGGAAATTTCGCATTGTTTCCATCGATTCGCCGTTCCATTCGCGGATTTTTTTCTTTCGGGGCGGGTCGTTGACGGATTAGAAACTCGCGGGCTCGCCGTTCGGTGAAAGGCATCAATCGTTCCTTTTCGTAATGCCGTTGCGACAGCCGCGCGCGCGAACATCGGACGATAAAGCGCGGCTTTGGAAGTTTCTTTGGCTCGACCCGCGACGCAGAATATTGTATACACCCAGTGTCCTTCGGGTCGCTTTTAATTATGGTAAAGGGGACGAGAAACTTTTGCTAGGGTCGACGAATCGCGCGGCTCAGACGTAGATACCGAGGAATCGTGAAATGTTCAAGGATTCGTGAACTTGGCCTGAAAGGATCATTTTGTGTTTACGCTTGCTTTATTTGAAATTGAAGCTCGATAGTGACGTATATTCTATGGTAATTGAGTAGATATACAATCAAAATGAATACAATACCGGACCATTTAATAGCTTTATTTTCTACTATACCGATCATAATGACTGTATAGAGTATGGAGCACTCTTAAAATTACTGTTCAAAGAAAAGGAATGTCTGGAAAGGAGAATGTCATAAAACAGCTGTATTAAAGTTCGGTTTTCGAACTGTAGATTACTTTTCCGTGATTCGAGTGGATTACCGATCTAGGACTTAAATCTTTTCAGGGACAAAGAAATAAATTTTATGGCATTTTCCTTGGTTTCGATTGAAATTGCATTTAGTTTTCCTTAAAGTTAGAAACATTTAGAACTGCGAGTAAAGCCTGATAAAACCGTTCGACTACACATAACCGTTTGTGAACCACGAAGCTTCATAAAATGTTCATTATCGCTACCGCTGTCGCGTTTACGCGATGCCGCTAAATGGTTAACGATAAAGTGCCGTGAACCAGTGGAAATTGCTTGACAGCAAAACCAAAGTGATTACGGTACTTGTTATCTGCGTCATAAATACTGTAATAGGATTTTCCTCTCGTGCACACGTTAATACAATGTCGACGCGCATAATACGCGCGTCTCAGTTATCGCAACAACGATGTACCACCAGGAGCAATCAATTATTACATATTTTATTAATATAACAGGAATAAATACTGTCACATTCTAAAGAACTGAAGCACAAAAGATTCTTATTACTTTTTTCATTACACTGACTTCTACGCCGGATTACACGGTCACCAGAACTTATTTCTTGTTCCAGGGATTTGACACCGTCGAGCGGCTCAACGAATCCGGAGAGCTGAGGGATATGCTTAAGCCTTACCAGGTAATTAAAACTTGCATAATAATCCTGGCCTTCCTTAAAGAAACCAAATTCTTCTATCTCCATCACCGTATTAACAAACATAAGTTCGAATCTAAATTCAAATTTACTCTACTCCATGAGAGAACAAGTCAGAAATCAATTACATTACCTGGTTTAAACCAACTAATCGATAAACATGTTTCCTCGCGGTTATAATGCCGCTCTCCGGTTACCTTCTGTATCCCCATTAAATCGGAACTTAAATCTGAAACACGAATACAGCTAAATCTTGCTCGATCCTCTCCTGAATTCTTCCCCTGGATATAACTTCGCGTCGACGTGCAATTCACGAAAGACAGCTGTGTCGGAGGCGGCTGTCGATATTCCACCCGATGGAAGAGTTATTTGACCCTCCAGGAATTCCGCGCCGGTTCCGAGAATTCTCCGCGTAACTATGTTCCACGTCTTCGGAATATTTATGCCGCGTAGAAGAATGGAACCAGCGGCGTCGGGCATATATGACCACGCGGCGTAAAGGGAGCCGAGGAGCTGGCTCGCGCTCGTGTACCGTAATCCGTCGCGAACGCAAGGTTGTACGATCCTTTCACTTTTATCCGGCGATATCTGCCTCCACCTTCCTTTTCCAACGCGATCATAAATTTCGATGTCGTACAATTGAGGTTTACCTTGCAGCGTGTAAAGGTCGTTTACACTGTTGCCCGACACTATCACTTTCCTGGGGTGCTCCTTCCGTCCTCGAACCGACTACCTACATGTGGCCCCGCCTTTATAATATTCTTCGTGTACCGAGGACACTGAACTCATTCGATTCCAGGAATCTCGAATAGGTCCTTTGCGAGGAAAAGCGACATTAGAGCGTGGAAACACAACTGAGTCAGCGGGATTTCATTCTTTTCGAACCTCCTACACATTTCATTAGAATTTCTCCCGGCACCTCTTCATTGATACATCGAAGCTGGACGTGTGATGGAGAGAGAGGTCCAGAAGGAATGTAAATGGAATTTAACGTAGTAAAAGTTTCTCACGGAAAGAGATAAAAATAAGTATTTCAAGAAGAATTTGCTTGACTCAGTCGTACGACACGGCACGAGGTTTTTAATGTTGAATGGTGGCGGCAAGGACTAGAAAGTTGTCAACTTCAATGTCTTTTGAAGTAATCGTGCCGAAGGAACAATCAACTTGTCCTGCAGTAATGAACTCTGAAAATTCAGCTAATTAATTTCTTCGGTTCAGTAGTTTTTATTGAGAAAATCTAGAGAATAAGATGGATTGAAGGGGAACGTCGGCAATTTTTCATTCCTCGTTATCGATTAATGATGAAAAAAGAATGAAATCTACGTTATCGTTCCCTAGAATAATTATGCGGTGGACCGAGTGTGTCGGAAAAATACGTAATCAAACGATGCATCCTTTCCCCGGCAATCTTTACGCAATTCTTGCGTAACCTATCATCGCCATTCTCATCTTTCTTCGCACAATAAGCACACACTCCGAGTCGTATATACAGTTTATTTCATTAACGCGCTGAATGCCAAGCGTATCTCGTCATCTAAGCTGTGGCAAAACTTTCGCTGAAGAACCGTCCATTGATGTTATGTCAATACTATTCTGAATTCAATTGATTACACAACGATTCTCCATCGGTTTCGAGAAATCACATCGATGTATGTTTTACCGGTACGCCAGAACAGGAATGTTAGCTTTAATTACAATTCCATTCCAACATTCATGGGAAAAAGAAGTATGTAAATTCTTTGTAATGGAAAAAAAAAACAAAAATTTGCTTCACTTACTTTCCTCGTACGAAGTTTTAGGCACAAGCAAAGTTTCGTGAAGCTACTTGTGGCACACATTATTTCAATGTCAGTGGAGATCCACCGCATTATATGCACACATTGTATGTACTATTAATAGATAGCGTTTTAATGGGTTCTTGCAGACTTTGCACTAGTTATTTCCTTTCTCTAAGAATTAAGTTTTGTAACTATCTGAACATCATTCTACTTCCTGTAATGTCACTTCTGAGGTCCTACTTTTACGAAATAAAATGGGTGATAGGAGGAATACTGGAATAAAAACGTCGAGAGTTCATTGATCCAAATGTCGAAACTTGAATCGAGGAAACATCGCCCACATCGACGTGCGTTTTTCCCGAAGAATGCAGCTGAAAATGTATAAAAGTGAAAGCCAGAATTGCGCAACCGCGTCAGCTGAGCCGTGCACGTTGAAAATTAACGTGGAATCGAGATTGTCACGCTCGTTTTATGGTCCTCTAAACAATTCCACCCTGTCGACCGCAGAACCGAGTCTAGCGCAAGGAACAGCTAAATCTCTCTGTCGGCTCGTTCGACACCATGTTGCCTCCTTCAACTCGTTATCCATACAAACTTGCATTAAACTATATTACTCGCTCTTACGTAGCATTCTACAACTTCGATAACGATGTTATTTCACCACCCTTTTTCAATAATTATCCCGCCCACCAGAACAACCTGACACACCGAGCTACCTACTCGAACGAGATCTTTGATCTACATCGTTCATAATCTTGCCAGTCGACTCTCTCGTTACCGTATATTTTCCTGCCTTTTTATTGTACTAATACTAATTTGCCTATACCTTTTCATGTACCCTCACCCCAATCAATCTACTCGCTCAAATATTTACCTCCGTTTCCTTCAACTTTTCCAAACGTTTTTACGGTATTTATTTCTCTTGTTATATACAGGACATTCGCGCTATTACTAGCTAGCGTTTTTCTTTGAAATAGTAAATATTATAAAAAAATAAAAGAGAGAACAGTAGTACTGTGTTTTGCAAGTAACATAATAGCGTATGTAATTCTTTGCTTTCATATGATATAGAAAAATATATAGCACACGATTTAAAAAATTTAAGGTCACCTGCATTTCCAATAAAAAAATAGTGGAAACGACAAAATTACATACGCCATTATGTTACTTGCAAAAAGCAGAGAACATCCTGTATACTATTGTATGTATTTCCTTGTTACCTTTCGTATTAATTCGATTTCTGTCAGAATCTGGTTCCAAAACAACATCTGTTCGTTTATGTAACGTAATACAATACCATTATCATTGCATATTGTTACAATCCTGCATAAGCCATTCAATCTACGTACTATTAATACCTTGTACCATGGACTTCCAACCAAATTGTATACCAAATACACAATCGCTATTCTATCAACTGACTCCCTCATAAGAAAGTCGTCAGACCACCATTTCCGAGGTACAGGAATAGAATGAATTAGAACGAGAAATATGACTCGTGTCTCAATTTTCAGAGCGATGACGCGTGCACCGTGTGCCTATTCTGCGGTGGCTACCAATGGCAGCTATGCCCGATTTGCAACGGCAGCAAGAGGTCCGTACACCGCAACGACTTCACCGCGGAATTCGTCGCGCTGAAGTGCGCCAAGTGCGACGTGAACGGTCTGATTCGCTGTCCCCATTGCTGAAGGACGAAGGCTCCACACGCATCTCTTTCTCTCTTTCTCTCTTTCTCTATTTAAGACTAAGGTGCTACGAGAAGTAATAAATTTCATTACACAAGTTAAGGACGACGCGCTGACAGAACAGATCCATATCTACGTTTCCAGCGCGATTTTCGTCGAGCGTGTAAGCGTTGTCCCCCGGCTCGAATTCCCTTTTCATCCTACAGATGCGGTTTCGGTGTGTTTCCGTCGTTTGAAAATCTCCACTCACGGGGGGAAAAACGAACGATTCGTAAATTCGAGATAAAGGGGTGCTTGTATGCTCGACCTCGACCACTGAACACGATTCGCAGATACTAATTGCGCGACCCCCGTCAACTGTAAAATAACAGCTAATAAAGCTTATCTAATGTTTTGTAATATGCAACCGATCCGATCGTCGTTCGCTTTTTTTCGCCTCGTCTTCTCCCCTCTTTACTATCGATTTTTACGATTTCTGCGGCGCTCTGATTGTACCTATTGGATGGTCTGTATTTATGGACCGAATTATTATCAGTAAGTAGCCAAAGAAGATACAGGTAAATATAGGATAGTTTCGATAAGGTTGCAGATCTGAAGTTATTCTGTTACAGGTGGAGGTTCTGTTACAGATTGACCATCTGTGATCCACCATTATTCTTCTAGACGGATTCGGGGACTTTTTCACCTTTCGAACTGTATTACAATCTCAAGATACAATGTCAACTTTCAACATCGAAGAAATAACCTAGATTCACCTTGAACAACCCCATCCGTCGAATTTCCCACGCGATAGCTACGCATCCGATCGAGAAATTCGCGGAATCTCATAAAAAGATAAAAACAAAAACAACCCCCCAAGCTACAAAATCACTTCCAGAAGCAAATTATTCCGACCACGATACTTTCCACCCTCTCCCTCTCTCTCTCTCTCTCTCTCTCTCTCTCTCGTGGACGAAACAAATCGTAGATCATCCCTCTGCCATTGGAATAATTCATCCCCGAGTCTTTCCCGACCGACCACCGGTAGTTACCGAGATAATCGTGCGGAAGGAATAAAACGGGGGGACAGCCGAATAGCGAACGATCGAGCGGATTCGACGTTTACGACTCGGCGAGAAATGGAAAACTCTGGGCAGTCTTCGGACAAATGGATTATCTGTTAAACGGCCGCGGTAATCGGAGCACAAAGAGTTAAGCGGCATAGTTAGCGCACTTTCGCTACGTGCATGATCTGATTACTAAGCAAACGAGCCCGCGCAATTAACTCGAAGACCGACCGTTTAATTCATTACAGACGGAGATTTGAATCTTTTCTCGCGTGTACACGCGGAACGAGCGCCGCCGGCCCCGTGATTTATTCGACTGAACTTTTTCCTACGATCCGATTTTCCCGCGGACGATCCAGCGTGTCGAGCACATTTCACTCGCGACAGGAGAACAGTTGTAGGCTTCCGGTTCTTGGAAAAAACTCCTGAACATAGCTTAACTTTTTCGGACGTCAAAGTAGAATGATCCCTTAACGAGCAGACGATGTACACATGGTGAACCACGAATCGTGATCAGTAGAGATTACTTTGCTATTAGCAGTCCGATCGAAAGTGTTTTTATCAGATAACTAATCAATTGAAGTGTATCGATAAACAAGGTTGAAAATACGATCCAAGCGTGGTCTAGAAATGAGAAACGGTAGATTCTCGGAATCGTGTTGCCGGAACAGAACGTTAACATAATTACGAAGGTATTCTCGTGTCATAAGCTTCGCTCAAGATTGCCTTAACTGGCCGTCATAAGTTCCCACGGATTACAGACTCGCGTAATCACCCGGTCTCCAGGCGAACTTAACCCCTCCGTATCTCTGGAACACGGTGTCGCAGTTATTCAATCAATACAGCTTCCATTAAGTTTGCATCGTGAGAAACGATATTCCACCAGGAATTAAAAGAGGGGAACCGCGCACCGCTATTAACCGTGACTCGATTTTCCGTCAATTTGCTTCGGGTGCTTGATTAAGACATTACGCCGATCGGACACCTACGTGTGTGCACCGTTTCTTGTTCCGAACAGTTTTACACTCTGGATACTCTGTTCCACGATTTCATCACGAATGGGCATGTCTCTGCACGCCGCTGTAAAAAGGTTCCAACGGAGTGATCTGGTTCACGATTGCACACGTCATTCCGCGAAAAAAAAAGGTCGGTTTCGAAGGTTGCTTCGGTTAGTAGCGAATAAAAAAGGAAGACGAAGAAGAAGAGAAGGCAGCAGCAGCACAATGGCTTCGTACTCGGTCGCGTTTAATTGCGCCTGGCTGAATCGCGGCGCAAAGTAGGTTTTGTCGAGTCGTTCTATAAAAAAAAATTATATATATATAGGACAGCCCATTCTATGGAGAGCTGTCGCGGCGAGCGTCCAGGAAAGACGCGCTTCCTGTTCTCTCGCAGGCCTTTAATTGCGGAACTCCGAACGGAATAACGTGTTAGTTATTTACGATTTTCACACGCGTGTGAACCACCTCTATCCGTGGTACGGACAAGGTGAGAAATCTGACAGCGGCCCTGGGAAAATCTTCGTGTTGTTTTTACTGTCGAGATACAAGCAGACCGTCGAGAAAAGATTTATTCGAGACGGCTATATAAATCGTACGGTTGAATTATGCATCTTTTTCCAAGGTTTCGGAAAACTTTTCGAATTACAGTGCCCGACGTGTTCTATGGTTTTATATCGTAGGTTGTAAGAATGAAAGTTTTCGAGAATTTAAATGGTTTAAACTTTCTTTATCGTCATACCTTTCTGGACATTAGGTTTTTTAAATGGTAGATGATTCGCACGATTGCATGGCTTTCAGGTATTCCCATCCCTATCAGCAACAGGTGTACAATGACCTCCAACTATACGTGTCTTGTCATGCACTGGCCATGATTTTCATCGTGGGAGTTTATGTTTACGTTAAATCGAGCAGTCTAATAACATGTCGTGATTATAAAGATTAAGCCAGTGAGCACTAAGTGTATTAATAAGACAAGAAGGTAACTGTAACGTAGAAAACTAACCTTGATTGCGGTGAAACTGAATACACAGATCGGAATAAGATAACACAGTAATATAGTAATTAAGAAAGGAACATAATATAACAATTTACAAGAAGCTGTAACAAGTGTTAATACCGTATCTTATTAGAAATATTGTGTCACGTAACTTTGCAATATTCTGTAACCTTTTTATTATCCTGCAGCTATAGAAAATACTATTATTTAAAATTGAAGTTCAATGTTCAAAGTTATCGGTCCGATTTTCATGGGTTGTAAATCGAATGTAAGTAAGATCCGTTAATGATGTACGTTTCCGTTTTCAGACGAACAAACGCAATCTGAGAGCAACACAAAGAATACGTAAATGTGTTTGTTTCCTGTAGATGTAGCAAGCGCAATGATTTAATTAAGTCAATACACGCGCTAATGGTTTTGCGTTCGTGCGTTGCTCGAAACAACTTCGATTGAATATGCAGCAGGTTGAACTTACACTATCCCACGACGCTGCCGAAAAACTGCGTTTACAATGCACGAGGAGCAATTACCAACAGTTTCTGTCACGACTAGTTCTAATTTACGACTGAATTTCAGCAATATTCGCATTGCAAAACCCATATCCGCAAATTCTTTCTGCAGTACTTTGCGTCCATTGCTGCACGTTGAAATTAAAATGGGAAAAAAAAGTGGACACAGAAATTATTCAAACAAAGGTGTATTAAAAAAGTTACGGTTACAAATAATTAAAAAATTTATTTTTTTATCAATTTCGGTATCAGAGTCCGTATTCAACACTCTTGTGATCCATCATTAAATATTCCTACGTCTAGTCATCGGATCATTTACAAAAATACCAGCACCTGGTCTTTAAATTCTACCAAGATGAATTCCAGTCGTTCCAGGAAATAGAAATGGAACTTGTAACCGTTAAAAAATCATCGACTCGACTATGTAAACCCGTGGCCATGGCATCTGAAGAGCGTACAGAACGAAAATCGTGATCCGGCAAGCGAACACGATCGAGCAGCTAGAGTGGCCGTGCCAGTTATGCAAGTTCGTTAGTGACGGATCAACAGTTCTATTTAAATTCAGTTTATTAACAGTTGTTGGATCGGAAGCTTCGTTATATTGGCACGCCTTCGCGTTGTCAATAGAACGTCACGTACAGCGTCTCATGGACCTGCTGGCCGACACCTTCCGAAGGCAGACTTTTCAATCCGTTCGGTCGATCGACCGGCTGACGACGGGGAGGCATAAAAATAAACAACTATATGGGTATTTTTAAATTATAGAAGAGGTTTTAGCAGTAAGCAAACCCGAATCGTGTGTCGTTGGTCACTTCGAACGCCGACTTCGCGTCGATTGGAACTTCGCGTTAGAAATATTACGCGGAAGAATCGATACTCGCCACTATGGGGTGGCTCTAAACTTCCATCCGCAATGCGCGTGTATAGCTCGTGCGACTGTGTATCGATTGGCTGCTTCTGACCATTAAACAATTTCAGTCTCTCGGTCCACGTGACCGGCCACATAGCTAATAACTATTAGTTGAACGCCGGCCTTTTCTTGATTGTATTAAAAACTTCGATCGTGACAGGAGCCAGGAACAAGCGCCCCACCCCCAATTATAGGCCTCGTTACGAGAGTTTACGGTGACATTTAGAATTGTTTCACGGTGAAAACCTTTTAAACGGTGACTTTTGAACGGAGCTTTATCGGTTGCTCGATATCAATCAGTGTTGTATGGTGGATAGTCGACGGAAAAGGTACACGAAGCTGATGGGAGTTATGATGGAACACGTAACGAGACGCTACTGGAAAATACATTGGAAAATATTATTGGATCAGGAAAATTATTTGGATAGGAAGTGTGATTTATATATTGTTGCGAATATAGTTGTTCAGAAGTGTTTGTCTGATAAGGAAAATGGCAAACTGTGGAGACACTGTTAGTTTGTGTACCGAAATGCCTCAGGGGTGCAATCGAACGACAATTCTCTACAGACCTGTGCCTGGAAGGTGTAACTAGACTACAGAAGATTGTTTAGGAACGAGGATAGTGGTAGCTTGCTGGGGCGCCCAATTATCGTAAAAGTATTATCTCTTTGATTGAACGCACTAAAATGAAATATCCATAACAATAGCAACAATGAAATAGAATCGATACGAGAATAAGCTTTAGTATACCTAGTTAACTAATTATTAACTACACTGCATCTATCAGATTCGATAATGAAGGGAACATTCTGCTTGGTGAATTGAATAAACAGAAGTTCTTTCCATTGCATCCTTTCTTAATACTTCGTAAGTACAAAGAAACGGTAAATGGCGTTGGAAGTAGGAACAAAGAAAGTACTAGCATGACAGTGGGAAAAGTTGAAAGCACTATATGGCAGCCAGCCAAACGCACGAATCATGTCAAAAGAATAAAGGTTATTATTCAAGAATTCACCGCGAATAACGTTAATTCTACATTCTCCAAGTTTTCACACAAATAATGTCATGTTCGTACCACATTTGTATCACCCGATCGATCCCCGTATTTCGATATCAACTGGATCCGCAAAACCCAGCCCCGGTCATTCAGCTTAAAAACTCTGAATGACGGCTGACATCGGATACAACATCGTTAACCTTGACTCGCGGTCAGAGAAATACAGCGCCAGTATCCAGGTTGCAGCGGTCTAGGACACGTGGCCGCCAGCAACAGCAGACGCAGAATAGCCTGGCATACACGCGCTCGTGTACAATGTATACATATACATACATACATATATCCACGCCCGTTGTCCCAGGCAACCCGGGGAGAAAACGTCGCGGGATACCGCTACGTCAGCATACAATGAACTCAAATCGATCCGCGGGCTACACCAGTTGCGCGGCGGGATGCACACATCCGTGTGTATGTACACATATGTACATATAATATGCCAGCGACGTATGCACAAATCCGGGCGCAAGAGATCATTCGATCGATGTTAACTATCGCGCGCGAGAGAGCACTCCGGGTTGCAGGGTGGAAGGCGTAAACGGAAGGCCGTGGAACAGGGAAAGTGGAGCGGTCGGAAGGTGGTGGAGGTGGTGGAGGTGGTTGGAGTTGATAGGTGGAAGAGGGCGGTGGCGGCGGTGGTGTCGAAAATCAGAGGGGAACGCCGGCGCGTCTCCCTCCATCTCGTGATCACGACGGGCGAATAAAGACGAACGCAGACCCAGGGAGGAAAGCGCGCGACCTTGGATGATCCCCACCACCGATCGAAGAGGGTCCTTGAAATCCTTGCATCCTTATCGTGTAGCCAGCCAGCCAGCCAGCCCACGTGTCCCGACGTTGGAGAGCTAGACGTAAGGATCGAGCGTCGCGGCGACGTAGGAGGAGCTGCTCCTCTTTTGGGGCGTTGGGTGCAACAAGTCTCGCACAGCCGTGTGGCTAAGGCCGACCGAGAGGGTATGTGGTGCCGCGGCCTCGTGCCCACGTGACGTCCAAACGAGGAGAAAAGAAATTCAATTCTATAAAAATAACAGGGTTCGTATTGTACAAGGGGCATAACAGAAGGGCGAGAACGCGCGAGGGTAATTCGGACGCGTATAGGTTCAAGCACCCTCGCGCCCAGCGTCGACTGTTCAAGGTCGGCAACGTGCTGACGGACGGATTCTCGTGAGAAAACAAAAACTGTTTACAGACACGCGAGTGTCGACGAGATCTTGTTTGATGAAAAAGAAAGCCCTACATTGTCCGAGGCACTTAGAAAACCCAGCAGAACTGCGTAAGAAAACCGAAAACGAAGTGAACTAGAGAAACAAAACTAACAACCTAACCCTAGAAAGCAATAACGATGCCCCAGCGAGTATACCACTGAGTAGGATAAATACTGCTCGGTGGTAGCATCGTAAACGGGTGGAGGGTGAAAAGAAAAGAAGCAGCAACAGCGTCGAAGTATCAAAGGGAAAAACCTCGAGCAAAAAGGATGCATTATCGGGCCACGGGTAGCCGCCGCCAGCCGAGACCTTCACCGAGACCCAGTTGGTCGACATTGCCCCTGTGTGTTGTACCTGCCGCGCACCCCGCCCTGGCTTGCGCCCCACGGGGAACCAGCGAGAGTAGCGACTGGCAGAAGCGCGGCTGAGGATAAACCCCTCCTCGTCCCTTCGACCGTGCCCGATCGGACACGCTGAGGCAGCTAGTCCACCACCCCTCGCCACCCTCTTGGTCTCTAGCCTGCCACTCTGTTCGCCCCTGGCCTAGGGATTGCCTTGCTTCCCCGTACAGTGACGCGTTCCTGGGCCAAACGACGGGGAAGCGGGGCAGGAAGACCAGGGGGGTAGGATGTATACGCGCGAGGGTCAAGGAGGGAAGAGCAGCAGGCTGGCTGGCAGGACGGAGGGCTCAAGGGAGCCGACCGGGGAACGCAGGCGCGAACGCAGACGCAATAAGTCGGCAAAACGGCGCCGAGCATTCCGGCAACGGCAGACAACGCGGCACGATCAACCGGAGGGGTAATCGTTGTGCTGCGATCTCATTACGTCGCATCCTCTTTCAGCGCGTGGAACCGACGATCCGACCAACCGAGGAACCGAACTATTACACCTGGACCCGGACAGACATCATGGGTGTCGTGAAGACCGCATCCGAGAGCATCCTCGAGGAAACTGTGCTTCCCAGCGAGGAGGCCAACTATTCTGTGCAAGGACATACCGGTAAGTTTTGTGTTTTTCATCTCCCTTCACTTTCATTTTTCTGATACGATTAAAATTTTCGCGCGTGTGACATATTGTTATGGGGGATCTACGGGGGAGTTCTGTAACGTTCGCTGTGCACGGAGTATATCGGTGTACGATTGTTTATAAACGAGAATTTAAAGGCGATGTTTTTGAGTCGTCCACACGAGCAGCCACTGCTAACAGGTGTTTGAAGATACAGATATACTGGCTCGCTGACCCGCTTACCGTCTATATGTATACGTTACTTGCCGCGAAGCAAGCAACGGCCGACTTTGCCCACGGAATTATTAAGGATTTCACTCTCGATCCCTTCGCTACGGTGATTGTTCTGCATTCGATCCAGAGGGGCGGAGGGAGGGGGAGGGGGGATTAAGATGGGCGATTAGTGGCTTGCGGTTCCCGTGGAATTAGAAGGACTTTGGATTCTTGTTAGGACCAACGGGCGATAAGACCGCAGGGAGGGACGTTAATCTTGGAGGATAAATGGATGAATTTTATTTTTGTACGCGATCGACGATCGATATTCTGGATTGAAAATTAATCGGACGAGAGGGTTGGGTCGCTCGTGGAGCGAGTGCCGCAAATGTTTACCTTTCGGAAACGTGGCGCAGCGGCACTTGCTGCTGCGTATTATTATTGGGTCTGTGTGTAATGAACTGGACACGCGTACCGGAATGATAATTAATTACGAGAATAGTTTTATCCTTGATATAAATTACATAGAATTTACGAGGCTGATGAATTGTTACGATTCTCGTCTTTTTACAAAATATTATTTGCACGGTAATTAACCTTTGTCCGCGTTGAATGCAATCATTTGGCACTTGTCTCGTGTGGCGCTACCAGTGTATGGAATATACAATTTCTGAACTATAGAGGTACTTCATATTCCACGGTACGTTTGTTATTGTTCAAAACAATCCTGCATTACATTTCACGTAGAATTTTCCGTGTAAATGAAAACTCCCAACACAAAGCGTAACATTGTGATAGTTAAACAAACATTCTTGGGGCTATTAAAACGAACAAGTGATTCGTTAAATTAACAAAGACGAGATGTAAAAGTGGAATAGTGAAAATTACTTTCTTGTCAACTTTCCTAATCCTTTCTAAAACTATTTTACGACTTTCAAGCAACTTCACCTCCTAAATTTGCATAACCTCGATCAGACAATACGATCTACAAGTGTTTGCAAAAAAACAATTTTTGGGATCTAGAATATATTAGTTAGTGTAACATGTCGTCTTTTTATTATGTTAACGTCGTTTTCTTTCCATTCCAAACGTGAATTGTTCGGTGTGAAAGACATCATCAAAGTTTAATAACAAAAGTGACTCGCAAAAAATTCCCCCGTTGGACCGAGCCTTCTTTTCACCGTATCAACGTCTCCCTTTTTTTATTCGTCGAGGCTCGAGGGGGCCGTTCTGACAGATGCTCCTTAAGTTTGACGCCGGTCCAGCCTGGTCAATGACGAATCGTCCGATCTCCCTGGCGAAGTTTCTTTACGCGTCCTCTCGCGATTTATCACCGCACGTTTCAAAAGCGTCGTATTAGAAACAACGAAACGGAAAAAAAAAGAAACGTGTGGGCGCGTCGCGTTTACTCCGATAGCGGCGTGCATCAATACTATTTATATTTACGGTTAATCGATATTGTACGACGTGAAGTTTTTTTAAAGGAACAATTACCGTCGACCGACCGCGGTGAAAGTTGCAAAAAAGAAAAGACGGCGGTACAGTTTGTGCGATCAACGAGTGAAAAAATACGCGCACGTTGTCATGCGTTCATTAGATCAGAGATTAGATCGTAAGAGACTTTGTCAGACATGGTAATTAAATTTCGAAAAATGTGAACGTCGAATTTCTATCGTCGAGGTAATAATTGCTTCGAAATTTATGGCCTCGTAATTCGAGGGCAGTTCCACTTAATGAATTGTGTTGCTACAAACGGAGGTGTTTATACGATAATAGCGATAGAAAGTAAAAAAAATGAACATTTTAACGTTTTAGCATCTTTTTTATTTCGGGGTAACCACTATACACATCGAAATTGTGGACCATCAATTTTCGAACAGACGGTAGCATGGACTCGGCCGTGAAATGTTACTTTTTTTCTCTCTCACCCTCCCTTGTTCTCTCGGTGTAACGTAACTTCCCGTCTGTTTTCAAGGGAAATATGAAAAAGGCGAGCAGCGATACCCAGTGCTCCCGGCGAAAGGAACAAACCGACGTCGTATTAAAGACGCGGAACAATGTGGTACAATCGTCCTTGGCCTCGTCAGACCGCCTACGGCTGACTATGGCCGAGAACTCGTAGTATTCTGGAGCCAGCGGATTTTAAGCGCGCGTCGTCATAGGGAAATATTAACGCGTACCGGAGTCTGATAATCAACGCGCGATACTCTGTGGGCTTCTGATCCGTTTTAATTTTCAAATTGCTCTGTGAATTCTACGCGCGACTGTTTTCCTGTTTTCGCATCATATACGAGGCGATAAAAGTCTGAATAAAAGTTGGTCTCCACTGGCTATGAAGGACAACAGAGTTCACTGAACATCCATTTATACACCTACGACTAAAAATTTTTCATATATTCCATTGTTTCTCTCATATCGAAAATAATATACATCTCTGATATGTTATTTTAAACCGTATTTGAAATTTAATCGAATTAATTCGCCGTTTAGTGGATTAATCTGTATAAATAATTCCGGGAAAATGTATAAAGTACAGGACGATTGACCAAATATGATACCGAGGGATAATTTTGCAGGGAAAACTTGGTTAACGTGTCTGCCTATGACTGACTGTTTCTACTTATGTTAGCGGCTAGAAGCTTTAATATTACTACTATACATTTTTTTTTCAATTACTGTTCAAGCAAACAAACTTTTTGATTAAAACTGACGGTTGAATTATATTAAAATCACTGAAAAATGAAAGGCACTATATTAAGTAGAAACAGTGAGTAATGGACAGACACGTCAGCCAGGCTCCGTACTCGACGAATTTTCTGAATTGATTATCTCGAAGGGTAAGAAGCAACATCTATGTTACATGTTTGCTTACTTCTTCTTTGCAAAAGATCGTCTCTCAATCGGTTTGTTTACATCAAAGCGCCTAATATTTGCGTATTCGCAGCGTGTGACGTTTATTCACGGAGAAATTTGAAATTGGCGCCCCGTGGGTCGGTTGGGCAGCATCAAACGATCCAATTCTACTGGATTGGTCCTTTGACGACTACATGCGCGACGGAATTATTTCCGAGCGAAGTAGCTTCCGCAGCTTCCGATATGGCAATGGTCAAGGACACGGAGCATTCGGTTCGAGAATTCGATCCCCCCCCCCCCCCCCGCCTCCATAATAGATCGGAGGAACCTCATTAACGAAACCGATTAAGCCTCGCCTTGACATTGCGGCCTAATGGACGCCTGGTACTTTCAGATATTCCCGCACTTCCCGCGATGCATATTTAGCAGCAAGGTCTCGCTGGCCTCTGGACCATCCTTTGAACAGCCAACCTGACTAAATCGTTGAGTGGAAAGTTTCTATTAGGTTGTAATACACAGAAACCTTGAAATCGCCCATTATGAAAGTATCCATAATGTTGGTGACTCGTTACCGCTCTGCTTCGTTGCACTTACTTTAGAACTACACGCATTGTTCGGTATCTTTTTCGGAACCTATTTCAATTCCACAGCAGAACCGCTCGAAACAGTCAAAGGACGGTAGTAAGGGGCCGACTGAAAGCAAATTGCGCCGGTACACACGAACGTAAACACAGATGGAAATTCTGGGGCACGAATGGGATCCTTTGGCTGGAACATTATCAACTACGCGCTTACCCTTGCTAATCCCCAAACACCATCTTCGCAGCAAACACGGCCTTCGGTAACAAAGTTTAGTCTCACATTCTCAAATTATTAATTTAATATATACGATCTTCTTATACGTATTACCATTAAGGCTTTCTGAGTGCAATCTGCGGAAATATAGTCTCACAGTTTTATCAAGCTGTCAGCTACCATCATTTAATCTAGTACTACTGTTTTACACCCGAAAATCTCAACAGTATCAACTATACGATACTACAGCGTGATAGTCTCAAATCTGAATTATAACTCATTGCACATTTAATGGAAGTTCCCCAAAATACATTGGAATACTGTAAAACGACTGAAACACTACGAGTCTACAATCACCCGAAGATACTAGCCTTGCAAAGTCTTCAATTTCACATTCTGCACTCTGTTCTCTGCAACAGCAGCACAAATTTAATCTTCTGATCCCTCCAATTATCCGAACAATGTTCGACTCAAAACTACAACATACTAGAGGGCTCGGGGGACTTTGTCGAGATCTTGTGTCGTGTTAGCCGAAGACGACGGACCGACGTGTAGGACATTAAGATGCGTGGATCATCAGATTACAGGAATACCGGACTAGCTGGCTAAATATTGTCGTTGTACCGGTGGGTTCGTGGATTAATTAATTGCCCCTACTATTTCGCCAAACTTGGTGATACCCCAAGGGAATACACGTCCTCGTGGAAGCTTAGCAAACGTCGTCCCCGTCAAAGTCCATGTCTCCGTCGTACAGAGACTCTCCCTCTTTCTCCATCGATATCACGTCGTCGTAACGGAAGCAAGGTGTAACGCACGGTTTCATTTTCGTATCACTTCCCCCAAAATCTGTCGATAAGAGTTCGCGCCGTATTGGTTTCTAAATCGAAATTAGTTTAAAAGTAAATCTAACATACGGGTGCAAACGTCCTCCACGCTGCTGGCCGACGTCTCCTCGGCGTCAGAAACGTCGGCCTGTTGCTTCAAGAACTCCTTCACTTTGTCGTCGAACTCCTCCGCCGGCAGTAACTCGCCCTGAAACTTCTCGATCGCATCCAGGACCGACTTCATCGTTTTCGTGTAATCGGGCTGGAACATCTTCCCTTCTGGATTCTCTTTGAACAGGTATTCAGCCTGAAACAACGAGGTTTCCGGGGAATGATTCGAACGGCGGGGAGGGGGGGGGGGACGGGGAAGAAAAGTCTTTGAACGACGAAACTGTTCTGCGCTGCTTCACTACCATCAGTTATCTTTATGAGTCTGACGGCTGGGATACTTAATGGAACGGTGTCTTTTAACCCGACGCGACGACGGGGCGGGGCAACCTTCACCCTGGATACGGAAAATAGGAGGAATACCAGTGTCGTTTATTTGAATAAAGGCGCATACGCGGCGGGTACGCTGATTGGATATTTGATCGGAAAGAGGCATGTTGGTCTTATAAGAAAAAATTTCATCGTATTCCGTAAATTCTTTTGAAAAATGGGTATTTCCAAGAGATAGATAAGGAAGAAAAAACGAATGGGAGAGATAGAATTACACGATTATAGAACGCAAAATGTCATTGGATATCCCGTATCCTGATAGTAAAACTGCACCTCTTTCACAATTATTTCCCGAAGACAATCGTTTAGTAATCTTTTCCACGCGATCGATACTACACACGTTACAGTCAAAAAGTTAAAACCATTCATCAAATTCGAAACTTTTTACAGACAGAGCAAGAACATTGACTTAATATCGTGTTTCATAATTTTCCAGAGATCCTCGAACAAACGAGCATCTACATTGTGCAATTGCACGTGCACACCGTTCTTTATTCCGCGTTGTTACACCTACTAATAAATCACGCACGATTGGCACAGGGCTTTATTCTCAGACAACTCCATTTCCATTCCGAACGAGCAACGAACGCTGGTCTTATTGACGCGGTTACGAAAATGATACAGCGACGAGAAGAGACGCTCGATTGGAAACTCGGGCGTGTACGATCGAAATACCCGATAGACAAAGCTCGGAAACGGAATATATCTCGATATTCTTCCCGGTGAAACGCGATGCAATGCTCGTCGGGCCCGGGTGCACAATGGCACGTGTTTACCGGTCCATTTAAAAATGGGTCGCCTCTACGTACCCACAAGTTTCCGACCCACTTCCCCCCCCCCTTTAATCTCGCCCGCGTTTACATTGTTTTCCCTTTACAATGTGTAACTTCCGACTATCGACGGACGCACGTTCTCCCTTCTTTCACTGTTCCACTCGGATCGGAATTGACCGAGTGAAAAAGTATACCCCCGAGACTATAAAACGCATTCGAAAAACTCTCTCTCTCTCTCTCTCTCTTCTCGTATTAGATCGCAGGAGAGTTATATCAATTCGCACCGTTGAGAGTTAACTCGGTTCGAAGCTGGAAAGTTTGATGAAAACTCGGGGAACTGGCCTCGGAATAATTTTCATTGATAGAAAAACTTTGTCTTACAGTTTCTAGGGTCGCTAATATCTCCGTCTCACCGTATATAGGGCTAGTCTGTTGGGTTGTCCTCGTGGATTCTGGAGACTTCAAAGTCTGGGTGGGATCCTAAAGACCGCGGAGACACAAAGTTTAGTAGAAGTTACTTAAGTTATTTCGGTGGTCAGTAAGGACACTGGAATAATGCCAGTCGGTTCCTATACCAGTTCCAGAAGTCCTCCTGGGACCTTAGAGGTGCTGAAAGAACAACTGTGTTACATGGATCACGTAACATCGAAGTAATGCAGAGATGGTAACAACGGATATGTGTCAAAAACAAAACTGAGCAAAGTTCTATTCTACTAGGGGTTTGAATGCAGTGATAACGAAACGTGAATACTATTAAATTTGACTAAAATCTTTATTTTATCACATTTTGCAAGTCAGTAAATGTTGTAAATGCATAAACATCCGCGGTCTAGTAATAAATGATCAAAGATGGCTAAACAAGCTGGCGATTGTCATTTCGAGAACACTTACAATTACACCGAGAACGAAAAATACAGATTGTCCAACATTGGAATCAAGTTTATTTTTACAATCAAGTACACCTACGAATTTCTTTGTTTCGATAGTTCGTAAGGTATTTGTAGCAGGTACAGTCCGATTAAAGCCATCAGAACTAAGACACTAAACCCCTTCCAGCCCCTCGGAATGATCCTGCACATTCTATTATTTCAAGCCCCGTCCATCATTTAATATACTGCTTGAGGAAAATCGATACCAGAAACACGTTTTCTTGAGTAGACCCGGGAATTATGGGAGCCAGAGAGCTGACGCGGACATTTCTTTCGGGGTGGCAGTGACTATTCGTTCTTTTTTTTTTTAGAAAAATGAAGCTTTACTGGGAATCGAATCACAAAAGAAATCAGAGAATAGAATACCGTGTTGCGCACGAAACATTTTCCCAGGAACAGTCATCATCTTTTCCTTTTCTATCGAACATATTGGTTGTATCAAATCAATATACTCGCGTTGAATGATATACACGCATTGTAATCTCTTAATAAATATACAAAATAATTTGAAACTAATAAGAAAATACCATCTGGAACATAGAAAACAATACAAATTGTTTATTTTGAGCCTTTTTTGTCAAGAAATGAAGAAGTTTTCCTCTCGTTTCTCCATGGTCGTTTCGAGACCATACCAGAATAATATCTGCTTCGTGTCAGAATACAAATACCACCACGAAAGAATAAATTTAATAAGTCGAGACAAGTTACGACTACAAGTGAAAAATGGAAATTGTTTAGGCAAACGAGAATCCAGATCTTCATCGTTTCGAATTTTATTACCATCGCATGGTTGAATAATGGTCTGGATGTTGCGTAACGGGGGAGACATTACGTGACGATACAATCACGAAGAAACGTAATAGCGTCCGTAAGATTGATATTCGCGTTTTCGATGGTTGTCACGTCGTTACGTCTCCGTTCCTAATTTGAACGGGTACCCTGGGACATAGGGACAACGGATCCACGCGGGCTCGTCATTAATTTCCAAGCCGGGCTCCAACGATGTAACAGCAAACGACAGAAGTTTGTTTATTAAACCCCCAACGTTACGTTCCATCCACGTCGCTATCTCGTTACCTCTCAGAATGTATCCCGGCCATTACCATTTCAGTCGCGATATCGCGCCGTGAAATTTCTGTTCCGTTTGTCTAACACCCGGGCGAAATTGAACGCTTAACTAAAACGGAAACTTTTACCACATCCTCGTGTTTGCCTCTATCGAATCGTTTCCATTGGTTGCCTCTCACGGGCATCCGAAGAATTTTTTTTTAGAGTTGAAAACGTTGTAACCAGCGTCCTTTAGATACCGCGAACGTACCTGTTTGTACTTTCATTTATATGGATACAGTGTTGTTTGCCAGTCGATAGCGTTGGTAGAGATAAGGACAATGGGATTGGGATGTAAAAGTGTAGGAAGTGAACAATGCAAAGATTAAATACAGGGTGTTCGAACAAAAAGATTTCAAGTACTTATAGTACGCATCAAGTGGAGTAAGAAAATGTCTAACCATCATAGGTCCTAACATCGATACTTTTTATGAAAAATATAGAAGTTTAGTTTCACATTTGTCAGAAATATTCGATATGTTTTTCTTCTATTTCAATATAAAACACTCATTCGCGGATCAGAGATCGACGTACATTTTCAGATATTCCTTCCGTATCTCGTATGTTCTGTTGAACTAATGTACTTCTACACTAATTCTTTTGTTATATATTATCTATATTGCTAACCCAAATTTATGACATCGAACCCTCGTAAATATAAAAGTTGACTTTACACCAAAAGAATTTATTTAGGACTTATGTTGATTCGATATTTCTCCTCCACTCTTTTTTCTAAAAATCCTACATACACTTATCTATGGAAATCTATTCTCATTTGGTCTGTAAAACTTGATTTAGTAATACATTAGAATCCACTCCGAAAGTATCTGTTACAAACTGAAGAAGTAACTAGAAACGAATAATTTTGCAAGAAGATCGGCGCGTCCGATCCTATAAAGAATCTCAGAATTTTTAATTCCATCCCGGCCGTGTAACGCCACCATGCAAGTAGTATCCTTGTATACCAGGGATCTTTATCATTTATTATTAACAGCGTCCCTGCCCCAGACAAGGTCCGCTTTACCCAAATGAACGTCCACGTAAAAGCACATAAAATCCTGGAAAATTGAGACCGCGTCGCGGTCTTTATTCGCGAAAACTCTTATCTTGCATTTCATTTACGCGATTTACCTCCACGAGGGAAAGTAGTTTCGCGTAACGAGAAGATCGTGGCTTCGCCGACGAGATTTTTTTTCCCCCGTGAATCCTCTCTATCTCTCTCGGGCGTAGTACGAAATACAAAGTACGGGCGGACGAAGTCACCCCGCTTCACTTTCTACGGTTTTTATTTAGCAGTTGCAAAATTACAAAGCAAATCTACTATTTTCTATACTAAAACATGAATCTCACCGCGGCGGGTAAATCATAATAAACGCTCGCGCCGTAATATCGCGCGTACACTTTGATTGCCCACGATAACCACGACTACGTTTAATGTATATGTATATGTAATGTAAGAAGCTTATTGAATAATTCCCGATAGGTAAAAGCGTGAATTCATTCTCGCAATCAAAGCTTGACAAAACAAATCACGACCACCCAGTGCACACCTGCCGCCCGAAATACTCTCGCAATGGTCGTTATTACGAGTTTACGGGCGAATTAGTAACCGACCCGCGAAACTTTCACTGTTACGGCGAACGATGATATCGTAAAATTCCATACGCCAAAGCGTACATTGAACCGTGTGTGCGCACGTTATAGCAGAACCTGAAAAACGCTTTTTCCCGTCAGTCTGACGCAAACAAATGTGCCTGGTACGGGAAAAAACGTCGAGTAAATACGAAAACGTATCGAGTTGGGAGGCTTTTATTGGAAATGTTCGAAAGTTTCACATAAGACTGAAACAGACGGTGAAAGATAGGACACATGGACGAAACGCTAGCTCGAAAATCTTCAATCTCGTTCGCTTTTATACCGTGTCTCGTTTCCCCTAAGAAAAATACGGGACATGTTTTCGAGAAAACGTCGCTGGACGAGTCAAAAGCAAGCTGGCCCGGTTTTTCCTATGATCCCGCGGTGTTAGCAGAGGCAAACTCAATTGACACGTATGGGAAGACGATTTTCCGCGAAGATTGAAAAGATGTCGGGGAGCACACGTGTGTTCCCGGAACTCCCTGCCGTGTCTCGCACCCTATTAAGCTGCTTTGCAATTATAAGCACCTCCGCGCCGGAAGAATTTGCTCGAAGAGGATTTTGTGTCATTCCGTTCCATGGAACGCGACGAGGTGCAAAATGCGCACAGGTGTATGCGCAGAGTGTGTTTATTAGTGATTCTTCTGTAGCCCGATCCCGGGGAAAATTGTTCCCGTCTCGGTTGCACACCACGCGACGACCTTGAAGGGTCGATGGAAGTTCAAGGCAAACATAGACGTTCAGGAAGGGGAAGCGAAATGGGAGATGAATAGATGACGAATCGAGAACGGCCTTCGATGTTCATAGTCGTAAAATGGGGAAACGTATGTGGAGCATAACGCTTTAGAAGAACGAGTGTTACCGTGAATTTGTTACACCCAACCGACTAGCCTTCGAATAGGGAATATTGCCGAAGGTCGTGAAGCGAATGGAAGAAAGAAGAATGCTCCCCGTTTTGCTTGGAAATAAGGGAAGCTGGGAATAAGAATGTTATCGAGAAGTTGCAAGAGAACGAGATTTTTACCTGAGCGTACAATGTACTTTTCTTGAAGTGTGAACGTTTATTTTGGGGGATTCAAGCCATGTGATTTCTGGTATTAGTGCTGTACCATACTTTTTCAGTTAGAATTATTTTTTTATAGTGAACGCGTTGAATGAATGAGAACGCAGAGGATAATCTGTATTAAAGACACAGAAGGGAAAACACTTTATCGAGGATACCGAGAATGATTCTAATAAAATTGCCCGAAGGTGAAGACAGTTTACATGCTGGAACGATGCTGAAAATATACAACAAATGTTTACAAATGGTCCGTGTAACATTTTCAGCGCAGAGGGACGTATACCGAGTTTCTAGCCTGAAGCGAAACGGTACGATAACGCATGAACCTTCGAGAGAATATTGCGTGCAATATGCGACACCGTCGAAATATTCTCTCAGTTTTGTAGATGCATTGAAAAATTATGGTCGTAAAACTGTAAAATGTTAACTTTAACCAAGGTGCAAAAGACACGCTGAATAATTTTACCATTTTTCGTTTCATTTATTCAGACCAGATCTTATCTTGAAAGAAATTACGAGAATTCACTATACAAGAGGAAGCTGTCTTTGAAACACAAAAGGGGTAGAATACGAGGATTCAGAAAACCCAAAGGGTATGGTAGATACGTTACATAAAATTCCATCTGTTAAGTAATCGAATGTCACGTCGAAGGTCGATTTGCGAAGTACGAAACGATAATTGCACGAAACCCGTCAGCCGATATCGTGGATAATAGGAGTTTACCTTCGTCGATATTTCCCTCTTTTTTCGCTACGGCTGTCTGCGTCGCCCGGTAGTTTATCTTACATAAAAGCGGGGTGATCGATACCGCTTCAATGCAAAACTCGTACGCGTAGGAGAAGCATCATCGATCCCATCGAAGCTTTCCTCGAACGGTGAAAAGAGATCAAGACATCACACGGTATAGGGGGCTTTACCGTGGTCGACTCCACGGTTAATCCGGGACTCGTCACGCTCCCATTCCAATCGCGGTTCGATGTCCCGGAGCGAATCTATCTAATCGGGGGACGAGATCTATCAACGCTGATAAAAGAGAATCTATATCCATGGAGATCTTCATGAATCTTTGCTCTTCGCCGAGAATGGGCGTTCCCCCTCTACGAACGACGTTAGAAGACAATTCGAATAATTCGATGGTTTCATAAAGCTTAAGATACCGATCGAGCTGTACGATGGGGTGGTTCACGTAGAAATGAGATACTAGTTTTCTAATTTTACCCTATCGATAGCTCATCGAAACGCTTACTTCTCTGTGACTTAATAATTACGCTCACCTCTGAAGTGTTTAATGTTCTTCGAATAACATTCATTTATTTAACGAATAAAGGGAATTTCAAATTTTCTCAGCGTCCGTGAAAATTGAACTGAGTTAGGTAAGATCTGAGTTAGGATCGAGGTGGTACGGTATTAATTTATCCAAACGGATTCTGTAGAACGCAAGATCCATTTCCTCTTTGATGGTGCTTCGCGATCATCGGTCACCGACTCTGCCACGCAGTCGAAATTTAATACCCCCTTCTGAGCAAGCCACACCGTTTCGGTTTACAACGCGGATCAATACATTACCTAAAAAATATCCGCTTTAATCCCCGTCCCTCTGGCGATTAGTTTCGCTCGACTTGAGGAATGAGCGTCGGCTGTTACGGAATTTTAACGATGAATCGCATGAAACTGATACTGTATTTATATAGATACGATGAACAAATTTCTGCGTCGATATTATACCATGATTTTATACACTGGGAAAAAGTTTCTGGTAGGATGAGTTGCATGGGCGCTCCCGGCGATGCGGATCGTTTTTTAAACGACGTTGCTCGACTCACGCGCGGCTTTTCAATTTTTAATCGCTTCGACCCTTTCAACGTCCGACCGTGAGACTGCGAAAGGTCGATTATTTTCACCTTGTTTGAGATTCAGCTTAAATCAGGGAACGCACTTCGCTGAAAAAAGCTTTCGGTGTATTTCGAGCTTGACCGGCGCGTCGACGCGTATCGTCACTTTGATTCTCTAAAAGCGTTATTTACACACTCGAACGCGCGAATCTAACCCTGCCTGGTTCACTATCAGAAAAAAATTTATAACAGTATTAAAGTCATGAACTTTTGAAGAAATTTACTGTTCGAATTAACGGAAATGAAATAAAGATCTTTACAGCACTGAACGTCGTACTTCGAGAAGAAAATCTGAAATCGCAAATTGGTGAAAGACTTTTTGATTCTTATTGTCATCAGGGGGAGGGAGTTTCATCCAAGTCTCTGCCAAATGATAAATGATAATTCATGCAAATGGTTTTAAAGACTTTCGAGAGCAACAGGCGTGCTTCAGCGGTACGTACGATTTCGCAAGCAGCTTTTAATTACAGAAGCCAAAGGAAGTTCGGGAACAAAAGAGGAGGGAAAGGAAACGTGAAAGTTTCTCAGATAATTACAGCAAAAGCATCAAACGCATTCTTAAGGCGTAACAATGGCGCAACAGTATTCGATGGACTTACGAGAAAGTCGATCGGGTCGTCCGGTCGTAAGTTGGCAACTTCTATGAGGCCTTGCGTCAACGTCGGGAAGATATACTTGACGAGGTAGTGTCTCAACGGCATTCCCATTAGGCACAGCCTTTCTTCCTCCTCCTCCTTCAGTTTTTCCATCAGGTTCGTCTGCGAACACGAAACTCTCTTGGGATATTGTTCTCAGGGACGAACTGTCGCGTTAATCTCTTATCGCGATTATACGAACGATATGTATACATATATATTATTTTTAAAATTATTTAAAATAATGGTTTCACTAAAGAATGACAATTTTGAATGTTGGACAATTTGAAATATGACGAAGAATAGTTTCAAAGGCTAATACATTAAATCTCCTTCGTACGGGTATCAGTTACCCGAACGATTTGTACGACGTTCCCTATTGATTTCCGATATTCATCTATCGAAATAGGAAACCGATGATTGGCATTTTCCGATAGCTGCCACTCAATGATGAAGTACTAAGTATTCTTAATGAAATCCTGACTTTCAGTTGGGGTATATTATAGTTAATACTGGATGCTGTAAGTATATCCTCATCGTGAAAATTATTTGGCGTTAAGAAAATAATTTAGTGTAATCGATTATGAGAATTGTTATAATGTAGATACATGTATGCTTGTTTTTAACGCTCAACGGTCACATGGGGTCTGTTTGACCCCAAGGCAAAATTTTCTGTAAGTAGTTATTTGAGAATAGAACTTAACCCCCGCAATAGATCAGTTTACTTCTGACAACCGAACGAAGTGAACGCTTGAACTTTTGGGTAATTTTAGGGTTTTGTTAACTGTGACACCAGTGTGACTGTTATGAAGCTCCAGTGAAGTGTGATCGTTACGGGTTAATATTTGCAGAAAGTTCGCAATTTTTTGTATCATTTTATCGTATTTACCGGGATTGTTGTAAATATTTTGAAAAAGGTCAAGGTTATACATTCACAAAAAATGTGAACGGAACAGTTTTAGATTTTCCGTTCAATAAAAAAGGGATTAACTCGGACTTCTAATCCCGAAGAATGAACTCTTACCCATTCCTGCATCTTCTCCTCGCGTTCCCTCTTGCGTTCCAATATCTCCTTCTCCTCTTGCAGCTTCGCGGCGGCTTCCGTCGCGTGTGCTTCCGCTTGGGCGCGCTGTTGCTCCTTCATCGCTCTTTCTGCGGTTAATCCTGCGCGCACAAAAAGCTCCGTAGAGATTTACATGCTGACAGATGACTGTAAACGACTGTCAGGACTATGTGCACGACTTCGTATTGGTATCAACGAGATTGAAACTTACAGCAGTCAATTTACCTTATCGTGCATGGGAGCGGAATAAATTTACCCTGTATAAAGTGAAGTGTACTACAGATTTTAAAGAGTCTGCGCAATTGTTCCACAGTGCAATAATTATAATTAATAGTCGATTTTGTTTTCTCAAACATTAAAGAACCTGTATACCTAAGGGCAACAAATGAGACTTCTAGGGTAGCCTTGCGCAAGGAAGTTTATCTCAATACACCTGCTTTCTCTGAGAAAAAAAGGACTGTTTCCCCCGGGTGAAATAAAAAATGATAAATTGGGTAACACTGGAAGTGTTGCCCTCCTCACCGTAGGCCTTCGGTGAGCCCAGTCTTTCGAGACACTGATAAATCGTCGGGAACATGTCGGGACAAACGTCGTCCTCTATGCCGATGATGAGCGGGTGAATTTCAATTTCATCGAAAAACTGCAAGGGCGTGTTCTCGTCCGTGTTTCTTTTCCTAGGAAGTGACAAGATCGATTTGTCGCGTTCAGGAAAGGCTACATCGAACAGAAGTAAAATTGGAACGCAGTAGACTTTTATTATACTTTATATTCGAACAGATACAGTAGGAGAGGTATATAAAATTTCAATAGATTTTTGCATACAAATACCAAAATCGGCTGTTTTCGTTCTGTTTAGTAGGTGATGTTAAAAAAAATGCAATGAAATTGGACAACGATTCGGTGACATCGAGTATAAATTTGCCATGAAAACGAGATCACTGTCTCTCCGCTCGCGATACATCAGTTTAAATTCGATCTATAAAAACATAGGAACTATTGACTTGGACACGATACACGATTCAGTGGTCCGCGCAATGAATGCTTTCAAATTGTCACGGTTAACGTGTTTTCCGATTTAATAACATTTTCCGTCGCCAATTATTAACGTTATTCGAAAATATTTCCCCGTGGACCACGATAATTTCGGACATATTCTGTTCAATATTACGGCATGCATTTCAAGAAGAACGTCACGCGAGTAACATTTTCCGTTCCCATGGGTTCGTACCCAGGAAGAGCTGAATTTCAAAATTCAATTATAATATAAACATAAGTTGCCTGCATAATAATTTGAAGCAGACAATATCTTCATCATTATTGGGTAACTTTAGAATTTAGAATCATAAAAAAAATATGTGTACAGACTTCATACGTGCATAATAAATATTTTTCTTTTAATAATACTACTTGTCAACCTCCCATAATACAACATACATATAACCACGTTTTTATAAAACACGCAGAGTCTACTTCATTATAAGTTCTCTCCGTTGAATGAAAAACGAAATGTTTGTCACCAGATACAAACTCCCGGTCCATAAATTCTCTTCGTTACACAATTCAACGAGCTATTAAAAATTCCGCGAACCACTCAATTACACCGAGATTTTTGTGTTAATTACGCTTGTTACAATAGACTCTTTTACGTTTTTCGAAAGGAAAGAAAAACCACAGTAAAAGATACTAGTTCCGACGAGTGTTCGAATTCAATTACCGTTTTCATTAACGCTCTTTTCCTCTCTCAACGACGACGGTGGAGAGAACGTCCACTTAGCTGAAACTAGAAAGAACAACGGGGCTGTCTGGACCTCGCGTTCCATTACCTGTACTCCTTCAAACGACGCATCATGTGTTCCTCGGTGTAGTGGGTGCCCTGGATCTCCCATTCAGGCCGTTGAATAATTCGTTCTATCAGGAACCCGTCGGTCGCCTCCAATGATACGACCAACTCGGGCATGATCGAGTAATTAGCATCGTCGGTATCAGTCGCCTCTTCATCGATGTCACCTTCTTCGTCCTCCACTTCCTTCGAATTATCCCCACCGAATAGAATCTTCGCTTGCTCCAATGTCTTTGGGTATCCGTCCATTACGTATCCCTGGTTTCGACACTCCATCGAGCGTAGCTTCCTCAGGAACAACCTTCGACAGGGTTATGTACAGGGCGGTTCACACAAAGCAGTCGTGCTATTAGGTTACTTCGAAACTTTGAGTCTCGGTGAACATGTAGTAGATAGGATTTCAAGGTCGAGTCAAGGTCAATTAAGAAACGATTAAGGTCGTGGTACAATAGTTTATGATGTTAAGTCACTCGAGGATCGTCAAAAATAGCGTGTGATCTAATAAGACGAAGTAATTGAAAATACAATGACCGATGTCTTGACCCTCAGTAACTATACACGAATGACGTTCATTTAGGTGGGGCAGAGACAGTTACCAACCTAATAACTGGGCATAGCACGCGAATGTTTTGGTTATTTTTACTGACTCACCTCGTTGAACGAACAACAGTTACGTGATCAATATATCATCGTACCAACTGAGCGTTAATATCACTCCTGAATAAAGATTGTTAAATATTAACACTAGAACTACCAAACCAGTCAAAATGATTGGTGAATACGCTCTTACAACGACGATTAAAATGTTATGACAATACATTTTCTCAGATATTTTGCACCTTTTATTACGATATGAGAGTGAAGAAATTAGTCAATTTCGAAATTTCGAAATTTTCAAAAGTTTTCCACGTTTATCCAACGATCGAAGCAAGTATGCGTTTATCGTCGGTAGTTCTAGTGTTGATACGATGGTACTGACAGTACCATGGTTGCGAAGGATAATGTTTACAGGCCTGTTTTACTATTGAATATATACTGATCAACGTATGCATTTCTGTAAACGTGGTTCATTGTATTCACGTAAGAGATCTATTCCTGAATCAGGCCACGCGCGCATCGCGGGGCATCCTGTAAAGTCCAAGTTCCGATAATAACTCGGGAAAGTTAATTTTCCGAGGAGCAATCCAGGGGAATGCGACTGCTCGTAAAAGGAATCGATCGCAATTATACCGTAACCCCGGCTCGGTATCCAGTTGCTCGACGACTCCCACGCGCGCGTCTCGAACTCCGTCGAAAAGAATCGACGGGGGGGCTCAGCGTTACGAAATGCAGTTCTATTAGGTCGGGTAATGAGTTCGGTCGGATCCTTTAACGGAATGTCAACTCGGGTTACCTGCTCCTCTATACACGATGATTAATCAACGCGTGCAGGCACCTTTTTTTGTAACTTCCTGATCACCTGTCTCGTGTCGACAGATTTCGCGCTATTACGAAAATGGAGGAGAACGCTGAATCTTTTCTGTAATCCGAACTCTTCCCTTATTGAAATATCTGTTATCATTTGCTTGGAAGCTGGCTGTATGTACTGGGTTGTTCATAAATATGCGATGGTATTAATAAAAATTACTAACGGAGAATTGATGTATCTTTTAATACTTGCTATAGCGAAATATGATGTTGTGACACAAACAACGTTTGTGAAGCAACTTGTAAAACAGATAAATGCTCAATGTACAAAAAAATTCTACACATAAGAAATGAATATTTAAGGCAGTAGTGCAGGAATATACTGCTAAAGAGACGAGAGCAGCGAAAGTATAGATCGACAAGCTTGAAACAATCCAAGAGGGAGTGGCGATGCCATGGCGGGATAAGCAGTAGAGCGAAAATATTACGAAGCTCGACAAAGTTCCGATTTCTCAGACAGACACGTTTAAATACAGCAATATCGAAGCTGAAAGAATTGTCGAATAAACAATAATATTAAGGCCACTGATATATATTCGGGAATTAAGTTTAAAAGAGCCACGTTTATCCGTGTACACATAAATGAACCAATCAATCTCCAGCTCCGAGAGAACGCTCGGTACGAAACAAGCAGTACGCATCGACGTTAAAGAAATCATCGTATCGACAAGCTTACTGGAGTCCGAAGAGCAATAAGTTTCTGGATGAGTGGGCAAACAATACTCGACAGCGAATCGTTTCGTCGAATCCGTTGAAAGGAACACGAAACAAGGTCAAGGGGATTAAAACTGGAGTCGTAGACTTTATTAATTTCACGGATCCTGACGATTTAACTCGTCAAGTATTGTCACGCTAACGAGAACGAAAAGGCTGTCGAGGCTTCTTTGGATTTTCAGTTCAATGAGATTTCTCGGCTCCATCCATCGGTTTTTCATTTTTTAATGGCATGTTTAGCCGGTTTGGATACCGAGAAACGATACCTGCGCAAAGTGTAAACGACCTATAGACGGTCCATGGAAGTCGAACCGAGGGAGCAGCGTTTGAAGAGGCTTTTAAACGGACGAGGGAACTTGAGCTGAAGTGCGAGCAACCCGGCAACTTTTCCGGAGGGAAAATAGCTGCTCACTGAGAGGCATACGACGACTGAATTAGTTCCTAACGGAAGTGCTCCTGATTTACAGGGAAACACCCGCGAACAGGGGAGAGCCTCATTGAACATGAAAAGCAAAAACGTGGAGATAACGTCCTCCATGTTGGAATTCTGACGATTCAATCACTTTGAACGAGCCTATGATTGGACGAATAGAGGTTTCAAAATGAAACAATTTTCAAAGTCTCCTCAGCAGTGAACATTAAATAATTTATAAACTAACGACCATATCTGTCTGAAACAAATTTCATCGGCTTCAAAATTCCAAGCACGTTAAAAAGTCACCGTTACACCTGGAGAACCTCTCGTTGTCAGTGCCGAGGAGTCCTCGAACACTCATCCAGGATTTACTGTAATCTATACTTTTAATTTCACCTAAATTCGCTAACTTCACCACAACTAATTTAACATCTTATAGTACAACCGTATCTCGCAGACATCGTTTACAGGTGATTCCATCGTCAGATATTTATCACAGTAAAGGCTTGATGGAATTTTTTACGCGTGGCGAGTCGTACGCGTTACAGCTGCGTAACCACGCACGCATCGACGACCTTTCAAACTTGCCGATGGTTCCATTACGCGATTACCGGGCGCCGAGGCACGCTCGATAAATCAAATTGCGTCCGGACCAACGAATACCGTAACTCCAGCCGCGACAAAGGCCGAGTGAAACGGTTAGCTAAATGACCGTGGTTCTCTGAGTACCGGCTTAATACACGATTCACGCGACTTATTCGGTATTCGACGGCAGTGGCCACATAGGACGATCGATGATCGAACCAAGCGTAATCGCGGTTTTGTGAGTGCGATATTTAACGATTGAACAAGTCCATTGGGGAACTGGTGTTTCGACTGACTTGTTCAGAATAGAATCGTCCAGCCGTCCCTTGTTCCTTTGCATGTTCTGCTCTATTTCGTCTAGTAGTTCCCGTAGCTCCTCGACGCTCTCAGCCCTTTCCTCCCCGTCTAGCTCCTCCTCGTCTTCCTCCTCGTCAACGTCGTCACCCGCACCTGTTTCTTCGGGATCGTCTCGTTTTGCCGGGGACGTGGCCTCCTCGATCTCGGCAGTCTGTTGGAAATGGACGTACGGAGAATAGAAAGGGGTTGGTTTTGGTTGTAGAGAAGATCCTTAACGTAATGCTGGCTAAATGTCTGGCTGATGACAACGATCCTGAATCTTTTGTAACGACAGCAGGATAGACACAATGTTATTTATGTTGTTATTATATTCATTCTCGGTGGTAGTCTATGAATTAATATTTAATTATTTCGAAGGAACTATTCGTTTTTACCGAGAATTTCGAAAGAATCGTCACTCGAGTACTGATCCGATACGACGGTTTAGAAGACTACCGGTTTCGTATAACAACCAAGAAACAAACAGAAATGTTTTCAGGCGTAGTAAAATGGTTTCATAAATTTCATAATCCTCCGGTGTGCTTTAGACGGTATACCATAGCGCCCATTAAGCCACTTAATCGAGGTCCTGCTTTAGAATTTATTGTTCCATGGGAACGCACGATAAGTCTACCACAATACGTTCCACGGTTTTCGTTTTCTTTTCGAAATTCTTTAGCAGAGTAAAATACCATGAATATGATACGATCTTTGAATAATATTCCGACGAATAATTTACTCCAATTGCTAGAATCTCCTATTTACGGTAAAATCTATTTTATCTTGCACCTGGAATGTAATGGCTACGTTTACGTACGACCACATTTTATCGTTCAGACAGCTTTTCTATGTCACTAACATAAAAATTCTCTAGTTTCAAGGTTCAGAAATCAGTGAAAAAGCTACATGTTAATGATAATGTAATAACCACAACTAACCAACTTTTGAACTGTCTCCTCGATCAGCGACTTCACGTGGACGTAGTGTATGCCATAATAATCCGCGAGATAACGGGCGACGCGCGTTTTCCCGGAAACGGGAGGTCCTAGAACGATTATTTTCAACGGATGCAGACTCCGAGCTATTCTGTATTCCTTCGCGATGGCATTGATGTTATCACGAAACGGCGTATCGTGACGCCAGGCTATCCTGTCGGTGATATACTCGGGCTGGACATTCAGGTTCACTGTCATCAGATCGTACGCCTGTTGCGTGACTTCCGATAATAGAAAAGCTTCCTCCTTGACGATTTTCTTCACCTTTCCGGTGCCGAGCGCGCGGCTTATTCTCTAAAGAGGGGTACAAAAACAACCGTGGTGATTACGGTGTCACGCTCGGCACGGTCAAATTGTCACGACACGATTGGAGTCGTATTTCATTAAGTAATAACACATCATTTTCGTCCATTTCATCGGTAAATCGTCGAGGTAACAGAGGTACCAGTATAACGTGGAAAACGTAATTGAGTTGTAAATAGGAGTTTAATGAGCATACGTCCAGGAACATATGGCAGCCTGAGAGATATTTGGCTAGTTAATTCGCGGATCAATATTTCTCTATATATGTATAACTACATGTACGGTTGTGGAGTGACTGATATCACATGAGAGATTTGCTTGTCGTCAATTAATAGATGACCTCGAAATGGATACGTCCTCTTTACACCATTAGTCTGTTCGCGATCCCAATGGTATCATGATTTTGCTCCTGTTGCTCGTATCATGAGAAATGGTATTACATTCCTTGACGTATGTGCGTGTGTGCGTTTTTTACCCTTTCGGTAACCTTTAGCCATCTTCAGCTTGGTAGCTATAATTCATATGGAATCAGACACACACCGTCTACCACCCCTTCCTTGCTGCTAATTGATTAATCAACCAGGAGCGACAAAGAAAAGTTAGGAAATGGTGATTAATGACGAAAGAGCTGACAGCGTTTAAATGACAGATAGGTCGAGAGTTGACTCGTGTTAGGGAAGTTGCAGAATTGTAATGGACAGGATTACGTTAACGTAAACGAATTAACAAGTATAGGCTGAATCGAAAAGAAACGAATCTAGTACTTTTTTTTATTGATCTAAGAGAACTAACTCGAATTTAGTGTTTAAATTTATCAGAAATATATGTATAACTTAAGAACAAACTGTATTCTAGGTAATAACAATAATTTCACGCGATGACCTTGATGTTGAATAACCTGGAGGAGTAATGTCATGTAGTTGATTATAGGTAAACCCTGTGGACGTAATAAGTAAAATAATAGTGGCGATCCTTGACAGTATATTGACAAACACATACATACAACATTCTGTCGCGAGGAGAATACATTCGAGATAGTTACCTTTAAATCACGAAAGCTTTCTTATTATAAACATTCTAATTCGAGGTCACATTTTGACGCATGACTGCACCTGCCTTCGTGTCAACTATTACACGTACGGGATAAAAATACGCTGTTTTATCTAAAAAAAAAAAGGAAAACCTTTGCTGTCCTTCATAACTCTGAAAAAAAAGTGGATGGACGGGAGAACTTTTTTCCGCACTTTTTTCCCCTAAAGTTCTGCACATTGCTTACATCAAAATGAAATATACATATACGGTAGAAAAAGGTGTCGGTGACGCGTTCTTTTTCATCGTTTTTATAATACCTTGACAATAGTGGTCTGCGACGACAATCCTTCCTCAGTGGCTACGATATATCTCAACGAGGGCCAATTTTGCAGTACATCGATCACCACTCTGCGCATCAACGAAACCAAATAGGATGCGTTAATACACCGAATTGATTATACGTTACTGTCGACTCGTCAGCCGAGATAGTATTTCACTTCACAGTGAATACCTCTATACGCACAATTGCAGCTGAATGAAAACGATTCGACGAATATTGCCTCTAAACAAATGCAAATGTTCTACTGAAAATTAGTTCTATACTGCATCTATACGTACAAACTTAAAACTGGAGTAGCCAATAATACACATAAATAAAGAAATAACAATAAAACAAAAATCAATGCAGAAATAACTAAAAATGACATGCAGAAATCACGAGTTAAATCTTCCTCGGTGAACAGGTGAAACGCGATCAGGCATTCGCGAAATGGGGCGAGTCCTGTTATTCAATGACTAACGTGGACACGCGAACGTATCTATCAGGCGGTTTAGTCGGCTCTAAATCGCGACAAATGTTACAGTTGCTCTCGGTTTAATGTGTAACCGGAATTAGAGGTGTGGGGGGAGACGAGTCGTTGATGCAACGTGCCGCGAAATAGCTTTGTTCTCCACTCACGTGACCAGATCGCGTACATGCAACAGGGGAATTTTATTGGTGCCATTCCCGAAAATCGGCAGAAACGGCTCGTTCATCCACGCCCTCTTGAACAGATGGTGCAGAGGACCCTCTTCCTCGCCGTACGTGATACCCGAACAGATCACTACGGTTTTCAGTTTGTTCTTCAAGTTAAGCTTCTTCTTCACGACGACCACATCTTTTTCGCACTGGATATGCTCCTTAAAGTTCGGATGAGGTTTTCGTTTCCGGTAATCGTCCTCGGTGAACGCTAGTTCCGGCTCGTCTGGACTCAATGGCTTCGTGAAGGCCCAGGTCATCAGGGTGGATATCAAAACGAAATGTCGCTGGTCCTCGTTACGCTTGAAAGCTTTCGGTGCTTTTTGCTCCATCCTCTCTAACTCCCTTATGATGGCTAAAAGTAATAGGTAATATGACGACCTTATGAAACTGGTGGTCGGACGATCCTACAGACTATCGCGTGACAATAGCTCCATTTAGGGATCGATTCGGGGCAAAAAGGTAATGACAGGGATCCGTGTCTGGGCACGTACTACTTATCTCGTGTCGAAATCGTAGAAGCAAGTCTAATCCAGAGAGTAATCCTATGTTTTTAAATTTCTCAGGTGTTAAAGTGAATTGAAAAGGCTGAAGAAAAAATATTAACATGGTAGAAATTTCAAGGCTCCGCAAGATTCATGTTTTTTTTCAAGGTCTCCGATGACTTTTTTTATATAACTTTAAAGATTCTTATTGCCAGAATAGGGCAGTTATTGTCGAGACCAGTTCAACAACTTCATCAACGCGAAATTGAATCGACTTTACAAGGAAAGCATCACTGAAATGGCATTCGAAATGATTTTCCACTCAATTGACCGCATTGGAAGAAAGTCGTATTTTAAAATAAACGTTTTATCTCGCCCATTGCAGTAAGTGAAACTTCATATACTGCTTAAGAAGAATACACGCGAAAAGAACAACATCGCGCCGCGACATGCATTTCCGCCTCATAACGCATTGCCCCGCATGATCGAAACGTGCCTGCGTTAATTTCTCTTTGTTTTTAGACGAAATTAGAGTCCACGGTTTCTCTGCTCGATGCTTTTCCATACGTGAAGCGTGTGTTTGCATTCCGCCCGAGAGATCAGCTCGTGTTTATACTCACGAGGAACCGTTCGCATCGGTTTTATTATGTTCAAGAATCCGTCGAGTCCAGTTACTTAAATCCAGAATAATTAAACATTACGCTCCGCGAGTAAACAGGCGGAATGTTCTTCTTCTCACTTGTTCTTCACATTCAATCCCATGGAATAAAATTATTTCAAACTTGGAAATAATTTGTTCTTAAGAAATGGGAGATTCAGAAAAAGTAAACGTAAAATTCAAGTACGTCGGATACTAGACGCAAATATTAAAATACATAATACCTATTGAATTATAATCTTCATTTCGGGTCACATAAACCCCAGGTGAACAGCAGGGTTAAAGTGGTCCCTGTTCGCGATTAACACGTTGACTCTCTTTGTTTGAAATTATACCGAGGTGTTAATTTTAAATAATTAAAATAATCCAGAGCCCTCTTTGTAACATACGTGCCACCCATATTCGGATGATGTGGCAGTCAAACGTGTTAATTACGGGCGCGCGAGTCTTTTGATTTCAACCTTTCAACGCCCAGCGAGCCTCCTCCGCCTGACTCCTGTCCTCCGTGATATCGTATATCACGATCCCGCAGTTCATCAGTTCGGCCAGCAGAGCGTCACGATCTCTTGCGTCCTTTATAATCATAGTCACGTCCTCCGGTCGGGGATACTGAAAACGGCGAGAACGATATTCAAAAGGGATAAAAGCGAATCGACGTGTATCGAGTCGGGGTCCCCTCTTAACGGTTACAATGGGGCCAGATCGACGATAAAAAACCAGCGAGAAAAAAAATGTGTTGTGTGGACCACGACGACGTGGCTGCGAGTGGCGCCATTGAATTGGCGGTGGACAAAAAAAAAAGAGAGCGGAAGAGAATATCACGGGATTGGTCATTCGACGACGAGACGGTTCGTTCTCCTCGATCGCCGCGGAACAAAGAGGGATTACACGAATTGCCTTACTGTTTTGGCCCCACCGCGCGCGACCAGGAGAATAAATTCACCGAGAAACGACGAGACACATTGAGGATAGCGGGGCCTCGGTGGATTACACTAGGAAGCAACCAGGCGTTAATCAGACTAAAAGGGAGCTGCAAGTATTATTTACCTCGGGGTCTGAAGTCGTACCAATCACCTCGTACTTTTTCCCAGCCCCAACATTCAGGGCTCCTCGGCGAAACTTTTCATTCCCGGCCTCGGTTTCCTCCTCATCCACCTCATTTTCCTCCTCTTCCTCCTCGTCTTCTTCTTCTTCTTCCTCACCCCCCTCGTTGTCATTTTGCGGATTAACATAGTCTCGCTCCGCTAAGAACTGAAATGTTAATTTCCACTGTCAGGACTTCTTCGTGGCTGGGTCCGTGATACGGATGCCTGGAGGGCTGCTGTCTTGGGGAAATAAGGGATATACAATAGTCCCTGGTTGTTGAACACTCGTGTAGGCCTTCTGGCAACTTTAACTAGTAGATACTGTCGAAACAGGCACATTGAGAGGTAGTGAATAATTTCTAGATTCGATGTACTCTGTCTGAATAGATAATCCCAATCGCTGCTACCATTGTAATCCATCTTAAGTACCAAGTTTAAGTACCAAGTTTTCATAAAAAGGTGGTCTTATTTTGATAAAAAATTTATGTGTATACATTGTATATTATGTATGTAATATATGCACTGCGCTGAATTGCGAGTTTTGTCACTGTCCCAAAAGGGATGCTCCCGGCAGCTTAAAGGTGTTTCCATCAAGGATATTTCCCACATGAAATGGTATCATCCATTGGGGATCTCGATATTGGGAATCGTGATAAAAGGTTTGAAAAAAAAAGCACTTTAACCACCACATCAAAAGTGACAGAATTTTTGGTTCCCAATTCAGAATTAATCTTTACGGGAAGATACTGAACAAAACAAATTCTGCAAAGCCCTGCGAAATTCGATACTGTCAACCAAATAACTACTCTGATAACTCTTGGTTTACAGATAGCCGTGTAGTTAAAAGAATCGCACTTTCGGTTAGTAGCCTTTTCATGGATGATTACCTTAGCTCTTAACAGGCAAACATCTGATACCGCTTATTCGACCTGGAAGGGTTACCAAATTTACACATATACACCGAAAGTGTTATTTTATTCCTCGGAAAGGAGGTCGTCTGGGAATCTGTTTAGTGTCGGGCCACGTGCAAACTGACCTAAACCCGTCTCATTATCCGTCCCCGAGTCGGTGACGGCTGTCCTCATTCTACTTAAACGCGGGAAGCTGCTTATCCGATCGATGTCGACGTCTCCGTTTCGGTGGGAGCACCCCAGACTGGGCATTGGAGAACTTTATCGCGGGGGCGGCCCGTTGAAGGTCGTTCGTTGCCCCTGACGTTTGAATAAACCAACGAAACGCGTTAACCTCCTATACTGGGTGAACCGTGCCGCAACGACCCCGACCGACGGTTTCTGCATTGAATTCGGTGGCGTTATTAAATCCGTCGTTTTGACGGGACCGGCTATTAAACATCTATTTAGCTCCGACGACGAGCTAATTGTAACGATCGTGTTTTTTCACGGGGAAAGGGAAATTGGATTTCCCTGAAGGTAACAATGTTTTCTTTCGCTATTCCGCGGGCAAATTGCGTCGTCGGTCGGGAATAAACGAGGTAATGTCGTTGGTAATGAGTTAAGTGACCGGATCGTTGCCTCGTGGTCTGCTAAATAAACCTATAAGGGCTAATGCAGTTTCGAGGGAACAGAACTTATGTAATAAGAACTTTGTCCTGTGTGAAAGCATCGTTGTAATAGGGATCATTTTCTTTCAGTTTGTTTTCTTTTCTAATATATTTATGGTCATTCTGGAGGAAAATTGCTACAAGAGTCCGAAAAGTAAAGTTTATGTGGACCTTAATTCGAGGGTACGACTTTTTCATGTTGTAAAAAACAGACTGTCGAGATGAATCGCTCGACGCGCGACAATAACTTTCAAGGGGCTGTCCGAAAGTCTGGTAGATACTTGGAGCCACGGTCTTGATAAATTTCTCCACCTGGTGAATAATTAAATTCTGATAATCATTGAATCATGAATTTTTTTATTTCGCACGAACTTGAAATTATAATCATCCCTGTGGAAAACTTAGTGTCCTAATTGTAACTTAAATTTCATCGAATATTCAGAGTGTAACTACTGTTAGTACAGTACATATTGGTGGTACTTTACAAACTTCGGGGCGAAACATAAGCAAATTATAGATCGGAGAATATGTCCCCTCCATCGATCAATTTGCAGAAACACGATACCAAGGAGCAGCGGAGCTTTAGGTTACTCCATTTCAGTGTACAAGTAGAACTAACGAGACGGAGGCACTGACATATTCGCAATAATTTTCGATAATTAATATATCTGTCCAGAACCCAATTATTGGTTACAAAGGTTTCTGGATTTTCCTGTTCCCAAGGTAAAACCATTGTAATGTTTAACAAGAACCTCCTTAAATATTCATCCCGGAATCACCGAGAATATTTAACAAGCGCCTATTAACTCACCGATTTCATTTTCCTAAGTATACATCAGTTCCATTCACAACAAAACCGTACTACAAGGATAAAATACAGTGGAGGTGATTTACAAATATTTTACGAGTCCCTATTGTAGTCTCTTGTCCAGTAATTACCCACCGCCATCTGTATCCGATTCTTGTTTACTTTTCGTTATTGCGAATATAAAAAAAGGGGATCAACCGTTTGAATAAATATATAATTTTCCGAGGAAGCCACGTTGCACCGCAGTTAAAAAAAGACTCTACCTGTAGGACATTAAAGGGGATGTACCATAACTAATTCGAAATCGATACTTCTTTTTCCCCCTTTCCGCCACTCTCGTCGAGGAGCGCCGATAACCTAGACATTGTACCGTAATTGTCTCGTCGATAGTTCGCTGCAAAGCGCGACGGGGTGGTCGACGAGAAAAGACGGAACGTGCGTCGATTTTGTCGCGGTAACGAGATCTAATGATGCTTACGTCAGCCAAAATTCGTCCGTGGTAACTGTCAATGTGATTGATAAACACACGCCAGGGCCTGAAAGGGGACTCGACAGGTTCGTCTGTCACAGGAACCATCGCCGGCTTCGAATCGTTCTGTTCTTGGTTCTCATACTGTCCCATTAATGACTGTTCTGTCGACGTCCTTTTCAACATTTTACGAGCATAACGTATAAAATATACTAGTCGAGCTTCATCGGTGCGTGAAGTTACGTCGATTCGATTGATGTGAATTTGCGTCGTTTAATCGTGTCCAACATGTATGCACGAAATAGAATTCAATTTGTAAATTGAACAATGATAGACACAATAAGCTTGAGTTATTTCGAATAGAATGTAGAGTGTGAAGGACTGGTTGAAAAATGTACTTTTTATATCAGTATTTTTCTCATACAAAAGGATCTCATGATGTGATGTATTAAAAAAAAATAATGAAGTTATTCTACCGTTACGTGTGTCAAATCGCTCTTTCATACGAAACGGTGACTGTCTGGCCAATTAATCTTCACGCATGTTCAGAGGGTTTCCACCGTTTCTTGGTAGCATGATCGAAAATGTGTAAATGTGTCCTCTAGCATGACTCGCCAGGAGCTCGGTGTCTCGTGCGATAGGGGTTTAAGGGGAATGGGGTCATTCTTCATGAAAATTTATTGCCGTGATTCACGATAGCCTACCTTCGGTATATTATATCCACTTTGCGCGTTTTATGTAACTAAAAAACGGAAGAACGAAAAGAATATACCCGACCACCATTATGTTCACGTTAACCTTCCACGTATCTATTTACGGGCACGTTCTTGATAAACATGAAAATACTGATTTATTCATACCTATAAACCAGTGATGGGCAACTCAGCGCCCGTCAAACTCACTAGTAGGCAACAACGTGCAGCATGCAGGCATATGGCAGTGGTGGGTGAATTGTGGAAATGAGAGCACGTATCTATCATTTTCTTCACACACAAATATGTCGTGAATCACGACTCGTGACTCGTGATGTGTCCCGCTTCGCAACCCCTCCACAGAAGTCCGACATCTATCGTATGTCCCCAAGAATGAAAATTTCGACGACAACAAACTTGCAGGTTTTTCGACCTGGTGGGGGCCTAGAGACCCCCACAAACTTGTAGCTTTTTCCGCCATCTTGGATTCAGAAAAGTGCCGGAAAAATTTGGGAATTTATGGGACATTTAATGGCGCCCCCACCACTTTGGTGGCGAAAATTGGAACTAATTCCAGAACTTCTTCCAAAACTTAAAAGTTTTAGAATTAATTATTTCGTTATTATGTATTATTTCTTATTACTTTTTTGGTTAATTGATATTAGGAATAGGAGTAGAGATAGTGCGCGATTAATGACTGTTTTTTATTGACAAATCGTAAGAAAATATACAATTTACAATGGTATTTGTATAAATTTAATAACAATTGCTTTAAATACTACTTATACATAATACTACTTAATATAAAGGCACCATTTTCGCATAGCCGACACAAGATCAGGTTGCTTCTATCTGTTTTGGAATGAAAAGAAACATAAATGATTATTAATCTACACGAGTGATACGCTAGTTTAGATTAAAATGCGCGAGAAGGATCAAGGAGCCCGCGGCTGCCCGCCACTTGCCCGTGCGAGCAACATGTTGCCCATCACTGCTATAAACCAAACGACATACCACCAAAATATAGTCACAGGCCTACATCTAGATAAACATATCCAGGCGATAGTCATCACTGATTACACGATAACTGTCTTAATTCCACGCTTTCCAAAATTAGCCAATAAATCCCGAATTCAGTGCCCACAAGCCTTCCAGCATCAACCCTCTAATATCGTAATTCAACATGGGTCACCATCATCGGCGAATGATCACGGACAGCAAACGGAATCAGGTAGCCCCGAAACGAACGGCGACGTCATATCTCGGTGAATGCGGACGAAACGTGACAGTCGATGGAATCCACTCGGAGATTACACCACGCGCCAGGACTGGTAAGGTCAGGGCCGTGGTATACATATATTTCGTCACGGCGTGATCATTGCGTCACGTAGCGGCTACGACCATAAAATTCAATCGAGAGAGCCGGGCCTCACCGATCCAGGCTCCCATAGGCACCTGTAACTAAACATCTATCGATTAATTGCCTCGAACGCGTCTACACCACCTGGTCTCGCGATTTTTCCCTCCCGATAGTCGAAGACGGAGACCAGACGCTACCAACGTCGTAAAAAGAGAGACGCGTATGTAGGTAACGCACGAACCACCCCATGGCGGCCTCGCTGCCCACGCAACGGGATACCGTGGGTCAAGGCTGCCGGAAAACCCATGCGGAAGATGAAAAACCGTGGTGAATCGATAATTGAGCCAGTCGACAACGGGAGGGTTAGGACAGCAATCGTGGATTCGCAAACGGAGGACTTGTGTATGGAGCACACGCCAATCGAAATTGTCAGTATTTACTCGGAAGTGGAATAATTGATTTCACTTTTTCGAAGGCCATCCGTTCGGATTAATTTGTCCTGTTTCGAGGACAGTACTCTTTGTACGGTGTGCTCTACACATTTTTTGCTGTTCGCGGTCACGTTCGCTGATGGCAGGAGTTAATGAAAAATAAGGAAGGATTGTTGTGTACCTATCTGGATCGATTGAAGGTAGTCTTACTTCTATCAAGAATTGATTGTCGGAATAATCTAACGAGCAGTCTATCCGTTTATCCATGTGGTTCAGGGAATCATAGAGACGGAAATCGAGTGGGAAGACGAAGATTGGCCAATGATGGATCGACTTCAGCGAACAATATCATCGATCAATTGTAGAATCATTCCGTCACCCTTTAACATTTGTATCGAAATAGCTACCGCCCACAGTCCTGGACAGGATAAATCCAACAGTTTCTTCCACCTAGTACTTTCTTCGACGAAGATAGGACGCGTGTGTGTTTCCCGTCCAAGTGGTCGCGTAACACCTGTTAAACTCAACGGGGTTCCGAAGTACCACGGTACGTACGAGTTCACGAGTGAGCTTTAGAAGCTTGCACCGGTACTTTCCACGGATAGTAAAAAATGTAAGAGGTGGGCCGTGGGGGGTGGGGTCGCGCAAACGAATATTAACAGTCGGGCAACAGAGGCGGTGAAAGGCGCAATTCGCCGAGACTCATCAATCACTTAACTGTGTACGACCGGCAGGCAGCCCCGTGGCTGTGCCGGGCACGAGCTGCTGGGCGACGAAGAGGCAAGCCGTAAATCGAGTTTACGCCCCGAACACCTTTACCTGTTATCGCCACCGTCATGCGATTATTGGTTGTTACTTTCTGGCCCGTGTGCGCATCGACGATAAAAATGATGAGGTTCTTGGGGAATGGGGATAGCTTAATGTCCGGGGTTTTTGTAACCTATACCAACTCGGATTATGCTTCGTGGCTTTACGATTCAGTGATTTTTTTTTCGTCGTCGTGATACAGCTGAAAGAAGTGACAAATACATGGCCGAGAAGGTCACATCGTGAAGAAGTTAATGTTCGTTTTTAGAGAAACGGAGGCTGATCGAGGTAAACGGCAGCCATGTTGGAATCGTCGTATTCGACGAGAACGGATGTGTCTGTGTCATGGGATGGGAACAGCTAAGTGTTAAATTAACTTTCGAAAGTGATTATCTCGGAGCACGAGGAACTAACTTCCTAAAGCAACGAAACATTCTTCTCTACGAAGGGGTTATCATAACTTGAAGATGTCTTTGAGGTTAGAGATCCACCATCATACGGAAAACTTTGATGTTTACCGTGGATGGGGGTTCGTTTCTGTTAGTCTAAATAGTGTACACCAAGTTATTGTTTATTCTGTACGTTATCAAATCTAATATGAGGGTGCAGTATTCATAAAGAACTGTTTTATCAAGATACCTCGATGTTTGTGTAAATATCCTTAAAGAGAAAGGGATCCAAGTTCAGTCTTCACAAATTATTTCAACCGGGCCTGTCATGTTTTTGTTCTTTAAACTTCCGTTTTTCTTTTCAAAGTCTTTCATTTCAATACGACAATTTCCAGTCCAAGCACTTTTAGTTTACACTATTGTTTAACAACTCGACGGATCAATTCCGTTCTTCGTTGGGTCTCGGAGCGGTATTGCGTTCACCACCAAGCAAGGTTCGGGTTTAACAAAGTGACCAAACAATATCAAAGCCTAGCGACGACCTACATAGCCTAACTGGTTAGAGCAGACCCGCTGAAAATGAAAAATCGAAGCTCGACCCCCTCGGGTCATACAATTTGATCATCCAATCCCTTTTTTCCCCTCGATGAAATCTTCCACACAACCTTCTGGAGCATCAGACACCGTAAGACGATATCGCAGGCAAGGTATCCTTCGAAATCGGTTTGGAAAGCCGCGTCGAAATGGCACGATAATGGAAACACAATAGCGGCACGTACAATTCGAGCAGATGACAATAGCGACGATAAGCATATGTAGAACATATCACGAGTAAATAGATTAAGGTGGAGGAAACGGTTGCGTATGTATTCAGGGAAACAACAATCGCCAATGGAATCGTGATCGGTGCCTAAATAATGAGAAATTATAACACTTAGAAAAAAAAGAAAAAGAAGACGAAGCAATCTTCTTTATAGAGGGTGGGCCAAGTAAACATTTACAAGAGCTGGTCTCCCCGAAAGCCACTGCAGATATCGATTTCACTTCTTTTTACATTAAAATAGGATTTGATATAAAACCAATTTTTTAGGGGAACTTCCTATAGGGACAAAACTGACCTCCTTCGTTTCCTGTTTAAATAGACCGGCGTATTAATCATTTTCTTTTCGGATAGCTCTTGTAGAACATAATCTCACATCCCTTTCATACAGCAACCACGTTGGTCATTCGTACGAAACATGCTGCGCCCATAACAAACAATTTACAGAGTAATTTAACGACATCAACTCCTCCCCTATACAATCTCCCGAAATTCGTTCACGTGAACGCACGCGGTTTAGCTAATACGGTTACGAGTTTCCGAAGCAACGGATAGAATTTTAATGGAGCGTCGCGGTCCATCGCGGGCCCGGTACGTCCGCGGATAAATCTTTGAAATGCCGATGAATCACCGCCGGAATAACGTAATTAATGGAATAAAGACGAGGATACGAATTCCACCTGGAGATGGGGCGTGGAATTGAAGTTGTCGAGGCGTCAACCGAAATTATTGTTCCGCGAAAGAGACGTGAATAACTAACGAAGGGTCTTCAACCACCAAGCGAGATCCGTCTTCTTATTTGCATTATATTTCTGACGGTCGGTGTATTGTTGCGCTGTCTGACCTGGCTGAATGGAGTTCCTGTCATTAGGGGGTTACGTACCTTTGACAGGTCGAAAAATAGGGTCATCTTTATGAATTTTGTTCTCGTTTATAAAAAAAGGAACGTTTTATATACATCCTTTTTATGTAGTAATAAGAGACTGCTACGGTATCATTTCTCAAGGTATTAAATTCCTTCTAATAAGAGAATAAGTTTAATTTATACACAAAAAAATGTACATATATCTTGGGTTTTAAATAAAACGTTCATTTATATTAAAGAGAATTCGTATGATAACCCTGTTTTTTGAACTATCAAAGATACGCATTTCGTTCTCACTGTTGTCATATGGCTACGTATTAATTACGAATTAAAATATTAGTATCATGTATGTCTTTATATCTGTGAGTATATAATAGTTTCTTCTAGTCTTGTATAAAAATTATAGCACAAATTTGAATGTGCAATTAAATCCTTACGAGTAAAATACGACATTATTGGTCCTCTGTCTTATTCCTTTGATACAATTCAAGGGTTGAACATTGTTACAAAACACAAGAAAATGTGTGTTTGGTAATTTTTATATCATTTGGGAATGAAAGGGGTAAGGACGCGGTTGGCAGATTTGATGGGAGGAATCGCGCGATGTCTCGCGAGAACAGGCGTTGGTGTTCGTCCGTACGTTCGACACAACCAAGCCAAGGATTCCTCGTTCGCTTTCTCTTTGGCTCGTAGGCCGTCGCACAATGCCCGTCGGTGTGTATCTTGCATTAATCATTAAGGCGTACGTGTGCATCCCTCGCGTTGGACGTTACTCTTGATTTGCATCGTCTTCGCGAGAGGGTTGCGCAACCTCGTCTATGATTTTTTCTCCGCGGATGGAACGGTTGCGCCAGGCCTGGATGCGTGTAAATGAATCACCGACGTTACCGTGAGCTTAAAAGGCGCGGACAATAAACATTTTCTTCTTGTCTGGTTTCTACCGGTAACGAGCAAACGTAAGTATTCTTCGAGTGAAAATGGGACGTCCCAGTTGCGACGGGCCGTGTTTAGATTTTCTTGGTTAACGTCGAATAGGTTTCTGTGGCCTCGACACCGTTGGAATAAAATGTTACGATAAATAATGAGTTATGATCCCCTGGTGTTGTTGAACTCGAACGAAAAGGCATTTGTCTTTTGTTAATTAAAATTTTCGACCACGTTATCTTCACAGATCTTTTATCCAAGTTAATTAAGTATCGCGAAACAAGGTCTGAGAGGGGATCGAGAGTAATTAATGAAGAATTCCTTCCTAGCTTCTGGGGGGACTAGATCAGCGAACAAAGGAGCGTATCGGTTTGAAGAATTGAACGTCGGAATGTTGTACTTAGTTTCATTTTACTTTCAAAGAAACGAGAATTTTTCTTCCGAGATTTCAAGTGATTCGCGAACGAGTTAAAGGCTTGTGAATTTATTTTCAGAAGAATGGACGGAAACGTTCTCGTATCAGTTGCTGGTCGGGACTGGAGTAGCGTTGATGGTTTTATTATTACTCGCCGCTGTGAGCTTCCAATGTTCGTCCACTTGGCGATGGGTTATGTGGGTGAGATGGTACATGAAGGAGGAGGATGGTGAGAACGACCTATCGCAGCAGAACGCTATACGTATCAGCCATTCCCTGCCGGATCTTCAGTCTGAACCGATCACTCACGAATACGTCCAAGAGCAAAAGGATAATAAGAAGGTACCGGAGATATAAACCACGTGGATATACTTTATGTTAGAGGAAATTTCTTATTCCTGAAACCAATGAAGAATATTAGACGAATTTCTTCGGTAGATGATGTTGTCAGGAAACTGCTTAACACTAAACCTCCCACGACAGGTCAAATCGTACCTGTTTTACAGTTCCAATACCAGCAGGTTTTAAGGGTTCGTTCGGTAAGTTCAGTGTTAAATGATTCGGTAAAAGATATTTCAGGGAAAAATATATCTAGATTCTACATTGAAATGAACCAAGCTCACGCTCATTCCTGAAGTTAATCCGAATCATCAATTCTGTTCATCCGACAGTATTAACGAGTATAGATTTCAAATACGTAATGGTACACAAACGTTCCCCTTTTCCAGAAATTGTATTATAATAGCATTGCACTACAAAACTACAAAATTTCTATCAAAAGGACTGAATTGTCCTACATATCGATTCGATCGCGTAGCACTTCCCAGATCTTCCAACAAACATATGAAACATCTTCGAACGTCGCTGACAATCGCAAACACCTGACATTCAATATTTCATACCGAAGCGATTTCAAGCATTTTACCTTCATCCTCGTCCGTTCGTCAAAACTTCCAGCTCGCACTTAGAAACTTCCGAGAGACGTACATAAAATTTTTATCCGTGAAAACCGCTCGTTAAACAGCCCCGCGGAAGTTTCTTCGTCGTCGACTTCCGGAAGCTCTGAAACATCAAAACCCCTCGATGGACGTATCAAGCGATGACTTTTTTATAGGTGCTACGCCAGACAACTTTGCCCATTGTCCCGATGAGACACCAGAGTTTCCAAAGGCAGCTCTCACATCGACTCGACCTGCCGAACATCAAGTTCAGCATCTGCAACCTGGAAAATCGCAGCGATTCCAGCCTGGGATTAATCAAGGTACGCGATCCTCGTCGACATTCTCCCTCTATCTCTCTCCTCTCTTTCCTAACTCCGCAATCTTTTCCGCGCCCAAACTTTCACGTTACGCAATTAAGCGAATTTTCTTCTCGTCTCCCTCCTGGAAGAGAACCCCCACCGAACAGTGGCTCGCGGGAATAGAAACACAACCGACAAATTCAGTTTATCCGAAGTTTTAACTATGCGCGATTGCAGCCGGAACTCTACAAGAAGGAGCTCCAGAGGCAGGAGAGCGCGGAGAGCTCGAGCACCACCGAGATGGAGTACGCCGGAAAGCTGCACTTCGCTCTTCGCTACGACAAAGAGAGCGAGGGACTGGTCGTTAAAGTGAGTTTCTCAATTTTCCTAATGGACGTTCGTTTGCACTGGATATTGCTAAAAAGAACTGAGTCAATTCATTAAAAGTGCCCTTCCAAAATGGTCGTCGGTTTCTTATAATGTCACGACGTTATTAGAAGCATCTCAATTCCCGGAACACAGAATACCATCGGCGATCGCGGTGCATCGTAGGGTTTTCTTTAAGCGACGCACGTACCGCGAAATCAACGTAGAGGGGCGCGCAGAGGCGGCGGTGATGAATTCTTCCCGCGCAAACGATGACCGACATTCGCGTTCCAGTTTCATTCGATTTGCTCAGAATTATATCGGTCTCTCGATTTATGATATATACTCGATCGCGTGCGGTTGCATTGATGAAGTCGCGGCTACGTGTCTCAAGGCTATCGATGAAAGATTTTTCCGGAGAGGAGAATGCATGAAACGATCGCGAACCGGGCGAGGTTTCATCGATGAAACGTAATTCATTCGGTATTCCTTGTCACGCGAGGGATCTCGTCCTTCGTCAATATTTGCTATGAAATTAGAGCATGATGACGTATTTGTATTAATATAGATATTTATCTGGTACGCGAATCCTATTATACCGTCCAGTTTTCTTCACTTATAAACGGGACAGAGTCGCGACGGTGTGTCTGCCTTGTTAATTGCATAAACTACTGGAAATTTTATGCGACTACTGCCTTCTTAAATTTCCCTTGAATTAGAGTACGGTCTACATATTTGTTGTAAAGAAAGGTGTATAGATAAAAGAAGCGTAGATTCTGTCTGGTTTCTGGAGAATAACGTGTCTGATTCGTTCAGGTATAATCTACTTAAACCACCGAGGCATGTGTCGAATGTATCTTGCTACCATTACGCCTAGTAACTTACATTCACGAAAAAGAACATTTTATAATAACTTCATGAAGATTAAATTACTCTGGACTTCATGATATGAGTATTGTATCCAGTCGGAATAAGAGTACTTATTTATACAACTCTCTGTAGAGTACACTTATCAGCTTATTACCATCAAAGTGCACGGTACTGAAGCTTTTCGAGAATCATCTGAAACTAAATTTTCAGTACACAATATCCCTCAAATGCAGTTCACAGTCGCGCTCTCGCCCGGCTAATTGCACGGCTGCCATATTTAGCGCGTGTTATTGGATAACGATAATGAAGTGCGGCCCGTTGGACACGCGGCGTCCGCAGCTTCCGTTCGATTACGATTCCTCGCCGATTAGGTAATACCGATGCCGATGTATTATTCTTTGCTCGCCGGAATGGAATCGACGGTGAATCGAGTTCGTTATAAATAGGGCGGTGCCCACGTTTCGTGACACAGAAATATAAATGCGTGCGCGGGGCGAGCATCTGGTTCATTCATAAATGTAGCGGAGAACGGGTGTATAAAGAAACATGGACGTTCAACAACCCACGGAGACCTGAATTTCTCTCCTGTGGCCGTGTGATTATGGTAACATTCGAGGATTAAATGGCGTTCCTTGGAATACCCGACAGACTGACGGAACCATTACCACCCTCGTACATTTTTCATTGAGATAAACGCCAGAATTCAGTGCCTACCTCTTCGAAAGGACGTTTGAACGAACGAATTGACGCGGTTGCAGGAAAATTCATCGCGTCTTAACAGTAGAACATTAATGATTAAACCTTTCGTTCCCACTGTTGCCTCGTGGCTAGGTATTTTAAATTACGAAATACAATGTTAGTGTCATGCATTTTTTTCATATCTCTGAGTATATGTATACAATAACTGTGATAAAAATAGAAAAAACGCCAAATGGCAACAAATGAAATACAACATTCGACGGTTCAAAATGTCAAAACGTTCTCGTGAATCACTTGTATGTCAGATAATATACACAAAAATACAACGAAATATTTCTTTGATAATTTTTAAATAATTTGGGAATGAAAAGGTCAAGGGGATAGAATGTATGAGCATCTTTATCTAACTAAAATATTAGTAAATATATTTTCTATTTACCTACGAAATGTACAATAATATCGATCGATCGTTTGTTCCAAGGGGAGTAACATCCTGCGTCGTGTGTTCTTTACATGTTTATGGGACTTCTTCTATTCACGTTCCTCATTCTTTACTCATACGCGCAGCGACGTCGTTGAAGCGGAAATTGCTATCCTAGGGTGAATTCCACCCCTTCGCGGAATTTACAAGTTGAATTACTTCAAAAGTAATATTCAACGCGTCCCGTACTTCGCGTTTTCCCAGAACGAGCCATAGTGGTTTCATACGACGACCTACGTGACTCGACATGTGCAGGGATGGCGAGATTCAACTTTGTAGATCTCTTGTACCGAATTGCAGCTTCGTCGTTGAATGTAGATTCGATTCCTAAGACGCCAACGGAACGAGAAAGTATACGGCAATTTAGTCATCTTCGGTCCTTGAATTTACCGAACCACCTTCCCCTAAAAGTTATTTCGGACGATTCTGAAAATTAAACTTTGACAGTATTTGATTTCTTGGTGTACATACTAGAAGGAAAAGTTCAATTGGCATGAAAAAACCAGGAAACATGTTCGATCTTCCTTGAGTCCAATCTAGCAAATCTTTTCTGTCGTGTATCAGGTCTTGGAAGCTCGAGAACTACCAGTGAAAGACGTGACAGGCAGCAGCGATCCCTACGTAAAAATATATCTCCTACCGGACAGGAAGAAGAAGTACCAGACGAAAGTACACCGGAAAAATTTGAATCCAGTATTCAACGAGACATTCATCTTCAGGTGAGTACGGTTCATCCAACGATCTATTATACATTCCTTGACAAATATCAGCATCGCCTTGCCTAACGTTCTCAATGGTGGAAGATACACGATTGTAAATAATAACACTGTCAACAATCTGTCACCAGTGTATCGTACGATGAACTACGGGAACGATATCTCCAATTCTCGGTTTACGATTTCGACCGATTCTCAAGACACGATTTGATCGGACAAGTGGTACTCAAAGGATTGTTAGAGTTCACCGATCTCTCTCAGGAAATTAAATATATGATGGACATCATGTGCGCTATGCAGGTAAAAAATTCGTCGATTGTATAGCTAATAATATTACAAAAAATATACAACAGTAATCTTAACCGAATCGTTCGTGCATTGTTAGGACAAAGTCGATCTAGGAGAGTTAATGCTGTCGCTCTGCTACCTTCCGACCGCCGGTCGACTAACAGTGACCGTCATCAAGGGTAGGAACCTGAAAGCCATGGACATAACAGGAACATCCGGTAAATTGATCTCGATTGTTAGATAGAGTCCTTTATAGAATCCTTTCGCGAATTGTTTCGTAACGCCTTACGCAATGTCGATCCACGTAGTACGTAATGGCGTGACGCTGTTTGCTTAAGTGTTCTAACGCCGTGTTCTGAAACACACTGAGCCGTTGTTATATCGACACAATACGCTTTACATATGGAGAAATTGTGAAAGTGAAAACAATAGGCGGAATGGTAGTGGTAGAAACTGAGTAAACTAATTTCTAAAGTTATTCAACATTCTAAACTCATTGACACTGAGACTTTTCTCTCGTACAATATTATTCTCTGATAATTTCATTTCCCCTTACCTTAAACACATTAATATCAGTATAGACAACATCTCGAAAGGATACACGAATTTTCAGATCCTTACGTGAAGGTGTACCTACTCTGCCAAGGCAAAAGGATAAAGAAGAAGAAGACTTCGGTTAAGAAGAACACGGTGTTCCCTTTGTACAACGAGGCTCTAGTGTTTGATGTGCCCGAGGAGAATATCGAGGATGTCAGTCTTATAGTTAAAGTAATCGATTACGACAGGTAAGCGAACGAAAAGCAAAGGGGTCGCGTTCTCTTTCGCACGCGGCGTAGGCGATCCTCGTGTTTCATTGTTGGTCTCGATTCACTTCGTTTAATTTTTGTTTGCAGGATTGGCTCGAACGAATTAATGGGCTGCACGGCGATTGGCTCCAGTTTTATTGGTATCGGACGTGATCATTGGTTGGAGATGTTGGATAACCCGAGGCAACCGGTGGCGCAATGGTATCCCTTGCTGGAGACTATTGCTGGACACATTCCGTCTGAGAATTCGGAACCGCTAGCGATGAGTCTGAGCTGCTTAAATAAGAGGTGAGCTAGAAAATTCACGAAATACCGTTCGACATAAAATCTTTCGACTTATGTATCAATTTAAAATTTCAATTACTAACTGACAAATGGATTACACTTTACATCTAAGCCTCAAATGAACTTTTAACTGAAATAGAAATTTATATTTAAATATATGAGTGTAATTAACTAGTTAGTATGAGTTTGAAACACCACGAAGTGACTTCCAGAAAACGTAGTTTTACAAATTCAACCATTTTTAAATATTTTTCCGTTCCTGAGTAACATCGTAATGTTACTAAAGCTAGAATTAAATAATGCCGGTTAAGCTTAACCGGATACCTTCCATTGCAGATGAAGACAGCGTGACCGAAATAAGGTTTGCGGGAAGTCGCGATTTTTGTCAGACGTCGGCTGGGCGTTGTTTCCTTCTGTCGTCATTTAATGCACACCGCTTGACTGACTTAAATACTGTTTCTATCTCAAACGGCTCCGAAGGAACAAGTAAACAAAAAAAAATATTACAAAAAAGACACACACACACGCACACACACAATCATAACAACAAACTCTGTGCTTTGGAATATAATCATGTGGCGAGCGTGGAATAGTAAACGGACAGGTAGATCATATTAGAATGTTTGTAAAAGCGTAGAGTATGATAGAGACAAGAAGCTATGACGGCCGAGATTGCTCAAACTATAACCCGATGATCGAGTGTTTAAGAGAAGAAAGAGAATATACTAAATAATAAAGAAATTAGAGATGAGAGAATGAGAGAGAATGATAAAGATAGAATAGTTTTATTTTTCGACGACGAATCCAGGCTGGCCCTGTATTCAACCGTACACATGAATATGGACCCGTTTGCCGTCTGTACTTACACTTTATGAGCGCGAAAGAAAGAGAGAGAGAGAGAGAGAGAAAGAAATATGTATACACTCAATTGGACGATTGCGATCGAATCGATTTTCACGCGGCCAATTTAAGAGCGTGTAACAGTTTTGATTTTCGAAAAGTTGTTGGTCTACGAATTGTTTATAAAATCGCGACGAAGCGCTCGCACAATGGCAGGGTGTCGACAGTGATTTCGTTAAATCCATGAAAATTTTACTCAAAATACGAAAGAATAATTATCCAAGATGTTAGTATCGGATGCACCCTACATTTTTTCTTTCCAAATGATCGTAATCCAGGACAAATGGTTCACAATTTAAAACTGTGAATCGAACACGTAATATCCTTGAATTAGGTTGCTTTTCGTAACAGATTATTTATATAATTTCACTCGATGGTTTGAAATTAATGGAAATATTCTTCATCGATCAGGTGTTCATTATCAGCGCGAATGCAACCTATTCCCTGTGTATACCTGCTTAATTTGACGAGTACAGCGATCGAGGATATGCAATCATATACGCGAATAGTGACACCGATCTGTTGTGTTACTCAGTTAAGCAAAGAATGCTGTAACTCGATGGTAATCGGTAGAATAATTTCAACGGAATGGTTTACATACGTATTTTCGTTATACAGTCGTCTGGTAACTTTACGAAAATGAGCAGTACGACTTTGTAAAGTAATACTTCTAATTAGAAGTCGTACTGCATTCTTTGCTGAATCGAGTAACATAGTACCACATTCTCGAATAATAAAAACATATCAATTGTTTAAACGATCGACTTCTGGCCCGAAAATATCAAAGATGACTATTTCACGTTAAATTAATATACGTTTATAAATATACTTACAATACAAAATATTTCTGAATTTTATTACTAATAATAAACACGGCGTACAAAAAGACCCTAGCCTAGCTAAGAAACACAACAGATCGTTGTCGTTACTCGCGGATATGATTGAATATTCGCGTTCACTATACTCGCCAAATTAAGCACGTATATGTATAATATCGAATACAGTAAAATTCAGTGTACGAAGTGAAATATACGTGAAACATATGGTAAATGCCTATTACTTGCTACAGTGTACTATAACGCTACTAGTATACCGTAACGTATAAAGAATTACTTCCAATGGTGAAATCCTCCGAAGACTCGGGCGAACGACTCTTCTTCCGTGCTTCCGGAACAACCTCTCTAGGTCATCGATCTGTGCATGACACTCACAAAGAGAACGTTCTGACGACAATAAACCCTTCTCCTCTTACCCTCCCGAAGTAACCAGACGAATCCTTCTCTAGTCTCGTAATAGCAATATTCCTAAACGGTAACGCTGTATCGATGCGAAAATTGTGCAGACCAAAACCGGACGAAACAGTGAGATCATCCAAATGACGGATACGTAGACGTTTACTAATTCACGCTCCTTCTCAGCCACTTTACGCGCAAATGTTCTTGTTTACCGCGATACGTGTTTTAGGTATAAAGCTCGTCGGAGGGCACAGTTTGTGATAACACGCTGTATATGTATACAGACACTTTGCAAGCCATAGCTGCGACCACTCTTGTCAATCATGGATCGACGACGAGATTCGTCGAAGCACGTACAATCCGTTCCGTGGATTCGATTCACGTGAAGGGAAAGTTACTTTGCATTTCTAGGCAAAAAAGTAGAAATATGAAAAAATAATTATTTCAGGTCTGAGTAATTGGATACCATTAATAATGGGCTCAACTTTATTTAAAGACTAGATGACAAGTAAAAATAGTAAGGCTTTTGTATATCTAGTCATTCAAAGTAAAAAATTATTTTATCATATTTATACAACGTACGGTGATGTGATCTTCTATTCATCATTCGA
>NW_015374236.1:966846-971225 GCF_001272555.1 Dufourea novaeangliae | reverse complement strand
CGCTCTTCGTCTAGATGATTAACTTGTCCAGGTCTTTTGTTTCGACCATTTAGTAAGCAAAATGGCAAAACGATTCGTAGAGAATATTTTGCATGCCACTGTTTGATAAAGTGAAGCTCCCATAAGCCCCTCACGTGATTCGAATCCCTGAAGTCAGTTGCACGCGGTTGCAAACCGGAATTTCCAGAGAATATGAAGTGCTGTTCAAGTCTGGGACCCCTATAACGAGGCTTTTCTCCATCCATACAATGTCCAACAGAGACAGAGTGGGAGAATAAACGAGGAATGGTTCCTGGGCTTTGAGCATTACGATGAACAACGGCTGTACTCGATGATAATGCGTGTGTTCCATGTGTTGGATATCGCGGTGCAAAGAAAAATCCCACGGGGTATGATGCGGAGTACCGTGATTATCGTTCACTCGCGAGTGAAATAAATATATTTAAGATTCGAGAACGCGGGATGTGTACTAGAAGTAAGAAAGAATAAAGTAAATCTGGTATAATTGTACTATTCGATATTTCGATCGACCACGAAATTGACGACTTTTCGTTACGGACGACGAGCGATCACAGAGAGACCTGAAACTTGTAGAGTGAGACACAACAAAGACTGTATAGAATCCAACACGCGTGGGCGTCTCTGGGCAGTGGATAGAGGGAGGATATCAAGGATTTAAAATACAGTTAAACAGAGGTGATAGAAATCGAGTAGACGCGAATTGATTCGATTCAAACTATGGACAAAGATTGGATCGTAGAAGAGAAACAATTGTAACTGAGCAATGACTGAATTGATTGACCATTCGCAAGAGAATGGACCGAGTGCCCACCGCTGGTTGAAAGTATACCCGACCTATTATCAACCGTTAGATTATAAATGACACAGAATAACCTGAGAAACGGTGATATTCTGAGTAGTAAAGTAAAGACAGTGTGCCAAGGTACAAGTAGCAGCAGCAGTAACGTAGTATAGAGAAAACGTAGCGCAGACGATCGTATGCTTTCAGTAGTAATCCAGAACTGTATACATATATACATAAATATATATACGATATATATAGATTTGTAACATCCTCGTATAAAACAGTCAATTTGGTCATGCCCGTCGGTATCGAAGGTTGTATTATCTCCGGAAGTTCGCGTAGACTTCTCATCCATTGATCCAGCGATGCCCGTCACCGCATCACAAGAACAATAGAGAAAAAAAAATAGAGAGAAACTAACTGTATTTTTCGTACAAGCCGAACGTTCTTCCTTCGTCCCCGGCTATAGGAATGTTTTTCTACGTACAGGAAATGCCTTGAGAACATTAGGTGAGAAACGATAGACGATAGTAGAGCGTGTTAGCGAGAGATATGTATACGTATGTAACTGCAAATTGTTTTTTCGATACAGACAAGCGTTAGTCGAAGGCTAGAGAAGACACTCGATGTTACACTCTGACCCCATAATCGTCAATGTACCCCGTTTCTTTAAATCCGCCAGGTTTTCGATTGATTCCCGTTGTAATCGTTCCGTGGCGTCGATGTTCATGCTGTTATTTTTTTCTACGTTCGGCGTGAAAACACGGATCTGTCGTTTTCACTTTTCCATCGTTCCGATCTCTCCGAGCAACCCTCCGCGGTGTCCTCTCTCGCCGTCAGTCATCATTGTCGATCAACGAGGAACAATAATATCTGTCTAATCGTGCATACATATCAGCTGACGCGATCGAAACGGACTGACGGGGCGGTAACGATGGGGAACTCGTTGGGGAGGAAAAGATTTCCCCAGCAGACGAGACGATCAAGTACACAAGCAGCCGGCAAACACAACGGATCTCGTTTATAGTCTACCCTGATCATGAAAGTGATATTCGTAATCGTATTTAACCAGAACCGCAGGCGAATCGAAACACGGATTACCTACCACCCGGTGCCGGTGATAGTATGCATTTTCTAACGAGTATGTATATCTGTACTGTATATCCGGACACGCAGTAGCCTCTTCGTGATTGTGAATGAAATAAATAAATCGGTACCACGTAGGGAGGATGTTTTCTTCTTCGAGACTCTTACGATTTATTCTTCATGATTTATATACATGATTATTAGAACGGTTTAATTCTTAAGAACAGAGACCGTGAATACAAGCTTTCTGTTTATCTTTTAATTTAATAATTTTCTATTTTCAATGGTAGATAATTAGGATTAAAAAAAAAACACTTTTCGAGTGAAAAAAATTAGAAAAATTCAAGACTTTTCCGTACCAGTGGCATACTGAATACGCCACCTCGAGGGTTATGCAAGGAAATCAATATTATTCACATTATGGAACATATAACGAAATATCACTGTAACACTTACAAAAGTTTTAAAGTTCCATTTATATCATTGTCCTGTGAAAATGTTCATACCTCCAGCAACATTCATATTCCAATCAACATTGTTAAAATCGCATTTGTTTGCAACGGTTGACACTGTATCTCGTCATGCGTACCCCGGTTAGTTCACTTTGGACAGCTCTTATACCGTTATACGGACAGCTTTCGTTTAGATAAAGCACTCAATTTGTAGCTGAAAATACGTAGATTAATCCACTATTATTGATAATAACAATAAGCGACCAGAACACTGTTAAAATCGCATTTAATCGCGGAGTACCACTATTTTTCGACCGGTGGCGCCATCCGTGGCGAATCGCTGAAACTACTAGCCAATTATATGGCTAGCAGTTTCACAGTTTTGCCACGGATGGCGCCACCGGTCGAAAAATAGTGGTACTCCACGATTAAAAGCGATTTTAACAATGTTCTGGTCGTTTATTGTCATTTTCAATGACAGGAGATTAATCTACGTTCTATCAGCTTCAATCTGAATGCTTGATGAACACGTAACTTGTCCATAGAACGCTGGAAGAGTTATTTAAAGTGAACTAAACAGGGTACGCAGAAGAGATACAGTGTCAACCGTTGCAAACAAATGCGATTTTAACAGTGTTCTGGTCGTTTATTGTTATTGCCACTGACAGTAGATTAATCTACGTTCTTTCAGCTACAAGTTGAGTGGTTGACCAAGACGAATCAGCCATTAGAGGGTACTAATCTACATTCTTTAAACTTCGAATGTAATGTAATATTTAGATATATATAATTATTCGATATATATAAATATTTCGATCGGATTTACACTGCTAAACGAGCATCATTTTTCCTCGTCATGCATTAGATTGGAAGTTTTAAGAACGTAGAATAATACTCTCTAACGGCTGGGAGCCAGTAATTACAAGAACATTGTTAAAATCACATTTATTTGCAACGGTTGACAATGTATCTCGTCAGGCGTATCTTGTTTAGTTCACTTTGGACAGCTCTTACACCGTTATACGGATAGCTTTCGTCTCGATAAAGCACTCGATTTATAGCTGAAAGTACGTAGATTAATCCCCTTTCATTGAAAATAACAATAAACGACCAGAACACTGTTAAAATCGCATTTAATTGCGGAATACTACATTTTTTTGAATGGTGGCGCCACCCGTGACGAATCGCTGAAACTGCTGGCCATATAATTAGCTAGCAGTTTTAGCGATTCGCCACGGATGGCGCCACTGTTCAAAAAAGTAGTGATACTCCGCGATTAAATGGGATTTTAACAGTGTTCTGGTCGTTTATTGTTATTATCAATAACAGAGGATTAATCTACGTACTTTCAGCTACAAATGGAGTGCTTTATCTAAACGAAACCTGTCCGTATAACGGTATAAGAGCTGTCCAAATATGAAGTAAACGAGATGTGCTTAACGGTGTTCAATGACCCTCACCAGCAACCATGGATTCCAGAAGGGGAAAAACTAGCGTAGGGGAAGGGCCTTCCACCACTTGATAATTTTATTTCAACTACTGATATAAATGTTAAATCGAATGTTAATTTGGCATGAATTTCATTAATTCCCAACACCAAGTATGAGACTTTTCTTATACGCCACTTTTTCGTGAAAGTATATATTTTTTCCTTTATCGGAAATCGTGAATCGTGAACGGATTCTCTTCCGTCCGTTCACTGTAAAGTAGACGTATTGGAAAGGAGTCTTGGGTTCTAGTCCCGACGGACCTATTGGTTTTTTTTCGCGTACAAAAAAGTTACTGCGCTTAATATTGTTTTTATGAATATGTATATATATTATCATGTACATTTCAGTAAATTATTTTATTATTCCATTGTCATTACAACAGTTTAACAGTGATAACGAACGCATGTATATTTTCAAATATCGGACTAACAGTATATTTTTATTCTATATTATCACAAACATCGCATAAAAGATATTCCGTTATATTGACATTTGTAATAATTATGGATGTTGCGGGGAAATCTATTGACATTATGGAACATGTAA
>NW_015374236.1:964742-965042 GCF_001272555.1 Dufourea novaeangliae | reverse complement strand
AGTGAGGAAGCAAGCACAGACCTGCACGGGATGGTACGACCTTGGTACACGGCGTACACGGCTAAGTCAATAAACTGGGTGACGCAACTCACTAGCGCGTTGGATCGACGGAGAGCACCGATACTCGGCACGCTCTATCGTACTCTCTCGCTCGCACACCCCCCCCCATAGACCCCTGAAATTCCTTGGCGCGCGTCACATCGACGGAGAGCACCGGTACTGCGGCTCGTTCTACCGTTCTCGCTCGCACGCCGTGACGTCACCCGATTCCCGGAATCCCACGGCTACGAGATGGCTCAT